>NC_056447.1:50756858-50936858 GCF_018296145.1 Oncorhynchus tshawytscha | reverse complement strand
TCTTTCTCCCATCGCGCTCTAGTGACTCCGTGTAGTGAGCCGGGCGCCTGCAAGCTGATTTTGGTCGCCAGTTTGTGTTGCCTCTGTCTGGCTTCTGGGATAAGTGAGCAGTTTGTCAAGAAGCAGTGCGGCTTGCCAGGGTCATGTTTCGGGGGGGGGCATGGCTCTCGACCTTCACCTCTTCCAAGTCCGTATGGGAGTTGAAATGATGGGACAAGACTGTAACTACCAATTGGATACCACGAAAAAAGGGGTAAAAACACACACAAAAAAACAGCAGATCTGACATCAGGCTGATATTCAAAACAACAGATCTGACATCAGGCTGATATTCAAAACAACAGATCTGACATCAGGCTGATATTCAAAACAGCAGATCTGACATCAGGCTGATGTTCAAAACAAAAGATGTGACATCAGGCTGATATTCAAAACAACAGATCTGAAATCACGCTGATGTTCAAAACAACAGATGTGACATCAGGCTGATATTCAAAACAACAGCTCTGACATCAGGCTAATATTCAAAACAACAGATCTGACATCAGGCTGATATTCAAAACAACAGATCTGACATCAGGCTGATATTCAAAACAACAGATCTGGTGCCTTCCGAGTGACACGGCCGTCAAAGGCACTGCATCACAGTGCTTGAGGCGTCACTACAGACCCGGGTCCGACCCCAGGCGGTGTCACAGCCGGCTGTGACTGTAATTCATATCGAAATGAATGACAGACATCCACAAATTAATTCATACCAAACCAAACGTAACATATAGTGTTTTTTGTTTATTAGATAGACAATTGTATTCGTCAAATGCACAGATGTACTTGCAGGGTACAGTGAAAACAGTACAATACATTCATAACAGATTTCCCAACACACTGAGTGTGTGCCCTCAGGCCCATACTCCACTACCACATACAGTGCCTTGCGAAAGTATTCGGTCCCCTTGAACTTTGCGACCTTTTGCCACATTTCAGGCTTCAAACATACAGATATAAAACTGTATTTTTTTGTGAAGAATCAACAACAAGTGGGACACAATCATGAAGTGGAACGACATTTATTGGATATTTCAAACTTTATTAACAAATCAAAAACTGAAAAATTGGGCGTGCAAAATTATTCAGCCCCTTTACTTTCAGTGCAGCAAACTCTCTCCAGAAGTTCAGTGAGGATCTCTGAATGATCCAATGTTGACCTAAATGACTAATGATGATAAATACAATCCACCTGTGTGTAATCAAGTCTCCGTATAAATGCACCTGCACTGTGATAGTCTCAGAGGTCCGTTAAAAGCGCAGAGAGCATCATGAAGAACAAGGAACACACCAGGCAGGTCCGAGATACTGTTGTGAAGAAGTTTAAAGCCGGATTTGGATACAAAAAGATTTCCCAAGCTTTAAACATCCCAAGGAGCACTGTGCAAGCGATAATATTGAAATGGAAGGAGTATCAGACCACTGCAAATCTACCAAGACCTGGCCGTCCCTCTAAACTTTCAGCTCATACAAGGAGAAGACTGATCAGAGATGCAGCCAAGAGGCCCATGATCACTCTGGATGTACTGCAGAGATCTACAGCTGAGGTGGGAGACTCTGTCCATAGGACAACAATCAGTCGCATATTGCACAAATCTGGCCTTTATGGAAGAGTGGCAAGAAGAAAGCCATTTCTTAAAGATATCCATAAAAAGTGTTGTTTAAAGTTTGCCACAAGCCACCTGGGAGACACACCAAACATGTGGAAGAAGGTGCTCTGGTCAGATGAAACCAAAATTGAACTTTTTGGCAACAATGCAAAACGTTATGTTTGGCGTAAAAGCAACACATCTCATCACCCTGAACACACCATCCCCACTGTCAAACATGGTGGTGGCAGCATCATGGTTTGGGCCTGCTTTTCTTCAGCAGGGACAGGGAAGATGGTTAAAATTGATGGGAAGATGGATGGAGCCAAATACAGGACCATTCTGGAAGAAAACCTGATGGAGTCTGCAAAAGACCTGAGACTGGGACGGAGATTTGTCTTCCAACAAGACAATGATCCAAAACATAAAGCAAAATCTACAATGGAATGGTTCAAAAATAAACATATCCAGGTGTTAGAATGGTCAAGTCAAAGTCCAGACCTGAATCCAATCGAGAATCTGTGGAAAGAACTGAAAACTGCTGTTCACAAATGCTCTCCATCCAACCTCACTGAGCTCGAGCTGTTTTGCAAGGAGGAATGGGAAAAAATTTCAGTCTCTCGATGTGCTAAACTGATAGAGACATACCCCAAGCGACTTACAGCTGTAATCGCAGCAAAAGGTGGCGCTACAAAGTATTAACTTAAGGGGGCTGAATAATTTTGCACGCCCAATTTTTCAGTTTTTGATTTGTTAAAAAAGTTTGAAATATCCAATAAATGTCGTTCCACTTCATGATTGTGTCCCACTTGTTGTTGGTTCTTCACAAAAAAATACAGTTTTATATCTTTATGTTTGAAGCCTGAAATGTGGCAAAAGGTCGCAAAGTTCAAGGGGGCCGAATACTTTCGCAAGGCACTGTATCTACAACACAAAATCGTATGTTATCGTGTGTTTTGGATGCATGTGTCTACGTTTGTGTTGCTTCCCCGCTGTTCCATAAGGTGTATTTCTATCTGTTGTTTAAATCTAATTTTACTGCTATGTAGTACTGTTCGCCTCCCATAGTCTGTTCTGGACTTGTGGACTGTGAAGAGCCCTCTGGTGGCACGTCTTGTGGGGTATGCATGTCTGAGCTATGTGCTAGTCGTTTAAACAGACAGCGCTGTGTTTTCAACATGTCAATACCTCTCATAAATAAAAGTAGCGATTGAGTCAATCTCTCGTCCACTTTGAGCCAGGCAAGATTGACATGCATATTATTAATATTTGCTCGCTGTGTACATCCAAGGGCCAGCCGTGCAGCCCTGTTCTGAGCCAATTGAAATTTTCCTCAGTCCCTGTTTGTGGCACCTGACCACACGACTGAACAGTAGTCCAGGTGCGACAAAACTAGGGCCTGTAGGACCTGTCATGTTGATAGGGCTGTTAAGAAGGCAGAGCAGCGCTTTATTATGGACAGACTTCTCCCCATTTTAGCTACTGTTGTATCATTATGTTTGACCATGACAGTTTACAATTCAGGGTTACTCCAAGCAGATTAGTCACCTCAACGTCCTCAATTTCCACATGATTTATTACAAGATTTAGTTGAGGTTTACGGTTTAGTGAATGATTTGTCCGAAATACAATGCTTTTTAATTTTAGAAATATTTAGGACTAACCTATTTCTAGCCACCCATTCTGAAACTAACTGCAGCTCTCCGTTAAGTGTTGTAGTCATTTCAGTCGCTGTAGTAGCTGACGTGTATAGTGTTGAATCATCCGCGTACATAGACACACTGGCTTTACTCAGAGCCAGTGGCATGTAAATTTTAAAGATTGAAAAAGTAAGGGGCCTAGACAGCTGCCCTGTGGAATTCCTGATTCTACCTGGATTATGTTGGAGAGGCTTCCATTAAAGAACACCCTCTGTGTTCTGTTAGACAGGTAACTCTTTATCCACAATATAGCAGGGGGTGTAAAGCCATAACACATACGTTTTTCCACCAGCAGACTACGATCGATAATGTCAAAAGCCGTACTGAAGTCTAACAAAACAGCTCCCACAATCTTTTTATCATCAATTTCTCTCAGCCAATCATCAGTCATTTGTGCTGTGCTTGTTGAATGTCCTTCCCTAGAAGCGTGCTGAAATTCTGTTGTCATTTGTTTACTGTAAAATAGGATTGTCTGGTCAAACACCATTTTCCCCAGAGGTTTACTAAGGGTTGGTAACAGGCCGATTGGTCAACTATTTGACCCAGTAAAGGGAGCTTTACTATTCTTAGCTAGCGGAATGACTTTTGATTCCCTCCAGGCCTGAGGACATACACTTTCCAGTAGGCTTAAATTGAAGATATGGCAAATAGGAGTGGCAATATCGTCCGCTACTATCCTCAGTAAATTTCCAACCAATTTGTCAGACCCCCGGTGGCTTGTCATTGTTGATAGACGACCATCATTTTTTCACCTCTTCCTAACTCACTTCACATAATTCAAAATGACAATTCTTGTCTTTCATAATTTGGTTTCATTTTTTTTTACCTTTATTTAACTAGGCAAGTCAGTTAAGAACAAATTCTTATTTTCAATGACGGCCTAGGAACAGTGGGTTAACTGCCTGTTCAGGGGCAGAATGACAGATTTGTACCTTGTTTTTTCCCCAACATTTCATTGAAGGTGCTCCAAAGCTTTTTACTGTCATTCTTTATGTCATTTATCTTTGTTTCATGGTGTAGTTTCTTATTCTTTTTATTCAGTTTAGTCACATGATTTCTCAAGTTGCAGTACGTTAGCCAATCGGTTGTGCAGCCAGACTTATTTGCCATTTCTTTTGCCTCATCCCTCACAACCATACCATTTTTCAATTTCTCATCAATCCATGGGGATTTAACAGTTTTTACAGTCTTAATGGGTTCATGCTTATTAGTAACTGGGATAAGCAATTTCATAAATGTGTCAAGTGCAACATCTGTTTGCTCCTCATTGCACACCATGGACCAACAAATATTCTTTACATCAACAACGTAAGAATCATTACAAAACATATTGTATGACCTCTTATACACTATATTAGGCCCAGCCTGACCTCTTATACACTATATTAGGCCCAGCCTGACCTCTTATACACTATATTAGGCCCAGCCTGTGGAACTTTGGTTTTCCTACATATGGCTAATCTATTGTGATCACTACATCCAATGGATCTGGATACTGCTTTCAAGCTCATTTCTGCAGCATTAGTAAAGATGTGATCAATACATGTTGATGATTTCATTCCTGTGCTGTTTATAACTACCCTGGTAGGTTGACTGAGGCACTGGTTTCAGTTTGAAGCTTTTTCTTGAGCTTGATGAAAGTAAGTCCATATTTAAATCACCCAGAAAATATACCTCTCTCTTGATATCTCATACATTATCAAGCATTTCACACATCACGCTCCCATTGTGCGATGGGGGCAGGATAAATGTCCCGAGCAGCAATGTGGGGGTAGAATGTCACAGGCGCAGGGAAAGCAGATAACTGCCGAGTGGTGGCCATTTATCAGATGGTGTGGAGGAAGAAGCTATTGGCCAGTCTGACCGTTTCTGCCATGATGCTCCTATACTGCTCTCGTCAAAGTGATGGAAGCGGGGAGAACAGGCCGTGGCTCGGGTGGTTGAGGTCCTTGATGATCTTACATTTGACATTTTAGTCATTTACCAGACGCTCTTATCCAAAGCGATTTACAGGAGCGATTAGGTTTAACTGCCTTCCTCAAGGGCACAGTTTTTCACCTAGTCGGCTCGGGGATTGGAACCAGCGATACAGCGTGACAGTAGGCTCTCGATGGTGCTCCTGTAGAACACTGTGAGGGCCCTCGGGGATTGGAACCAGCGATACAGCCTGACAGTATGCTCTCGATGGTGCTCCTGTAGAACACTGTGAGGGCGCTCAGGATTGGAACCAGCGATACAGCCTGACAGTATGCTCTCGATGGTGCTCCTGTAGGACACTGTGAGGACCCTCGGGGACAGGTCACATTTCTTAAGCCTTTTATGTTTATTCCATGGCCAAATATCTCTTTAGTTATACCTTTTAAGCCCCATGGTCCCTCAACTTTGGACACTTTGAAACTCTCCATCTTACCTATATAAACCCCCCTTACGTTCCCTGTACTGCTTCCTTCACATGTTCTTCTCCAGATTTGATAACGTCTTGACTCAGTAACACAAAGTGTTGTGGTGGTTTTGCTACCTTTTTTTCACCTGTGTAATGCAGTCCTCGTCCTGCATATTCTGGGGTTCAGACTGAATACAGTGATAAATGTGTTGCTCACAACTGACAACAGCCACGTGGACCTGTTAAAAATGACAAGAATGGTGTAGTTATAGCTGCGTTGAGACATGGCTTCCTTGTTTTGAGACTGTTAAGTGTGTTTCTCATTCCGCAGGAGTTGGCATAGTATTTTATATTAAACCTACCTTATACAGTACAACCAGTTTTTCCATTTGTAACTCACCCATCAAAATCACAAATTCAAAATCACAACGACCATCCTACCGATCCTTGACTTTGGCGATGTCATTTACAAAATAGCCTCCAACACTCTACTCAGCAAATTGGATGCAGTCTATCACAGTGCCATCCGTTTTGTCACCAAAGTCCCATACACTACCCACCACTGCAACCTGTATGCTCTCGTTGGCTGGCCCTCGCTTCATGTCCGTCGCCAAACCCACTGGCTGCAGGTCATCTATAAGTCATTGCTAGGTAAAGCCCCGCCTTGTCTCAGCTCACTGGTCACCATAACAGCACCCACCCGCAGCACGCGCTCCATCCAGCAGGTATATTTCACTGGTCACCCCCAAAGCCAATTCCTACTTTGGCCGCCTTTCCTTCCAGTTCTCTGCTGCCAATGCCTGGAATGAACTGCTGGAGACTCATATCTCCCTCACTAGCTTTAAGCACCAGCTGTCAGAGCAGCTCACAGATCACTGCACCTGTACATAGCCCATCTGTAAATAGCCCATCCAACTACCTCATCACCATATTGTTATTTATTTTATTTATTTTGCACCCCAGTACCACTACTTGCAGACTCATCTTCTGCACATCTATCACACCAGTGTTTAATTTGCCATACTGTAATAATTTTGCCACTATGGCCTATTCATTGCCTCACCCCCCTTATCCTACCTCATTTGCACACAATGTATATAGACTTTCTCCATTGTATTATTGACTTTATGTTTGTTTATTCCATGTGTAACTTTGTTTGTGTCGCACTGCGTTGCTTTATTTTGGCCAGGTTGCAGTTGTAAATGAGAACTTGTTCTCAACTAGCCTACCTGGTTAAATAAAAGTTAAATAAAATAAAAATAAGAAAATAGACTGAGGTACTATAACCCTGCTATTGATAATAGACTGAGGTACTATAATGACAATACAGAGGCGGATGCAAGATGCAAGCAACGATGGTTTAATGAATACAGTTTACAGCAGCAACAGGACAGACAGACTGTACTTAGACGGAATCCGACCCAGGGACTAGGGCGCATCTTCCGATGATAGCGTGCTGAGAAATCCAGGGGAGTGTGTCCGGATGGGTAGGAGGAAGCACAGCAGATAATCCACACAAGGGCGGTGAGAGATGAGCACGGACACACGACACAACCTCAGAGAAGTAACAACGATCTGACAACAAGAAACACTGGTTACAGAACATATAAAGGGAAGATAAGTGATTCCAGCTGGCACAGACAATCAGGCCGAGATTGGGAACCACGCCCACACAAACACGGGAGAGAGAGAGAGAGAGAGAGAGAGAGAGAGAGAGAGAAGAGAGAGAGAGAGAGAAGAGAGAGAGGGAGGCAGTGGATTCATGAACCGTGACAATACCCCCCTAGGAATGCCTCTTGGCGTTCCCAGGCGAATTTACCTGTCGATTGAAATCATCGATAAGGGAGTGATCCAGAATGTCCCTAGCAGGTACCCAACTTCTCTCCTCCGGGCCGTAACCCTCCCAGTCCACCAGGTACTGGAATCCGCGTCCCCTCCTTCTAGAGTCCAAAATACGATTGACAGAAAAGGTGGGTTCCCCATCAACAAGTCGTGGCGGCGGGGGAACCGGGACCGGCGGGTTAATGCGTGCCTGAAACACAGGTTTTATTTTAGACACATGAAAGGTAGGATGAATTCTCCTATACGCCGGAGGAAGCTTGAGCCGGACCGCCACCGGACTAATGATCCTGGTGACTTTGAACGGGCCGATAAATTTGGGGGCAAGCTTGTTCGAAACGGATCGGAGTGGAATGTTCTTAGTAGAAAGCCACACTCTTTGGCCAACGACGTATACCGGAGGCTTCGACCGGTGGCGATCGGCCTTAGCCTTGGTGCGCGCCCCCACCCGGAGAAGAGTCTCACGGGCTCTGCTCCATGCGTGACGGCACCTCTGGATGAAAGCGTGAGCGGAGGGAACAGTGACCTCGGACTCCGTACTGGGAAAGATAGGTGGCTGGTAACCTAAACTACACTCAAACGGAGAGAGACCCGTGGCTGCCACTGGCAACGAATTGTGAGCGTACTCAACCATAGAGAGTTGTTGACTCCAGGAAGAGGGATTCTTAGAAACCAAACATCGCAACACTCTCTCCAAATCTTGGTTGGCCCTCTCCGTTTGACCGTTGCTCTGGGGATGAAACCCTGAAGACAGGCTGACACACGCTCCCAGTAACCTACAAAACTCTTGCCAAAACTTGGACACAAATTGGGGCCCCCTGTCAGAAACTACGTCCATCGGCAGGCCATGTAAGCGAAAGACGTGATCCACGACAGTTACCGCTGTCTCCTTGGCAGATGGTAATTTAGGCAAGGGAATAAAATGAGCCGCCTTCGAGAACCGGTCCACCACGGTCAAAACAACCGTCTTGCCCTGGGAGGGCGGGAGGGCGGTAACAAAATCTAGCGCGATGTGGGACCAGGGTCTCGAAGGGACCGACAGCGGTTGGAGTAACCCATCTGGGGGTCGATTAGAAGTCTTCCCAGTGGCACAAACCGAGCAAGCCAAGACAAAACTGTGAATGTCACGAGCCATCAGTGGCCACCAAAAGCGTTGCTTAACCAAAAAGCTAGTGCGGCTGACTCCTGGATGACACGCTACGTTGGAGCAATGCCCCCACCGAATAACATCGGACCGACACCCCTCCGGCACAAACAACCGATTAGGCGGGCAACCGGGCGGAGGCGTTACCCCTTCTAAGGCCGTTTTGACCCTCGATTCAACCTCCCATGTGAGTGTGGAGACCACTAGGGTCCCGGGTAGGATGCACTCGGGAGTGGATGGGCGTTCGGAATGGTCAAAAATGCGAGAAAGGGAATCGGGTTTGACATTCTTGGAACCCGGGCGATACGAGAGAGAGAAGTCAAAACGTCCGAAAAAGAGTGCCCACCGCGCCTGCCTGGAGTTGAGTCGCTTGGCGGTTCTGATATATTCTAAATTTTTGTGATCGGTCCAAACTATAAAAGGTACCCCGAACCCTCTAACCAATGGCGCCACTCCTCCAGTGCTAACTTCACTGCCAACAACTCTCTGTTGCCAATGTCGTAGTTGCGTTCCGCAGGTGATAACCGATGGGAAAGGAACGCGCAAGGGTGCATCTTGTCGTCAGAAGAGGAACGTTGGGAAAGTACCGCACCTACCCCCACCTCTGAAGCGTCCACCTCCACCACGAACTGACGCGAGGGATCGGGAGCTATGAGGATGGGAGCCGAAACAAAGCGGCTCTTGAGTTTGGCGAATGCAGCCTCGGCTGTATCGGACCACCTGAACGTCACTCTGGGGGAGGTTAAGGCGGTAAGAGGAGCGACTATCTGGCTAAAGTTGCGAACGAAACGCCGGTAGAAATTGGCGAATCCCAGAAACCTCTGTAGGGCCTTACGGGAATCTGGGCTTGGCCAATCCACCACAGCCTTAACCTTGTCAGGATCCATGCGAATACCTTCAGTCGAGACGATGTAACCTAGGAATGGAACGGATTGTGCATGAAAAATGCATTTCTCCGCCTTGACAAAAAGTCCATTCTCCAACAACCTCTGAAGCACTCGTCTGACATGCTGAACGTGTTCCTGGAGAGAAGAAGAAAAAATCAGTATGTCATCCAGGTAAACATATATGAACTGATCAATCATATCTCTCAGCACGTCATTGACGAGTGCCTGGAAAACCACTGGGGAGTTGGATAGCCCAAAAGGCATGACCAAATATTCTAAGTGCCCTCTGGGGGTGTTAAACGCAGTCTTCCATTCGTCCCCCCCCCTTATGCGAACCAAATGATATGCATTCCGTAAATCCAACTTAGTGAACACGGATGCTCCCTGTAACCTTTCAAAGGCTGAGGACATCAACGGTAAGGGATAGGTATTCTTCACTGTGATGTTATTCAACCCACGGTAATCAATGCAAGGACGCAGAGAACCGTCCTTCTTCCCCACAAAGAAGAACCCCGCCCCCGCTGGAGAAGAGGAAGGACGAATGAATCCAGATGCCAGAGAATCAGAGATGTATCTCTCCATAGCCTCCCTCTCAGGAACAGAGAGTGAATATAACTTGCCTTTAGGCGGAGACTCACCTGGCAATAATTCTATTGCACAGTCATAGGGACGATGCGGAGGAAGAGAAGCAGCACGGGACTTACTGAACACCTCCTTCAGGTCGAGGTATTCAACGGGCACGTTAGACAAATCCACTGCCTCCTCTAGAAACACAGAATCAGACACAGACGAACAAGCAGACACCAAACAGGACTCAAGGCACTTGTTACTCCACATGGATATAGAGTTATGACCCCAGTCAACTCTGGGGTTGTGTTGGGTGAGCCAAGGGTGGCCGAGAACTAATGGTGCAAGGGGTGAGTCCATGAGTAGAAATGATAGTGTCTCAGTGTGATTGCCAGAAGTGATGAGTGTGATAGGTTCAGTGGTGTGAGAAATGTTGGGGAGTTCTTGACCATTGAGAGCGTTGACGGATATCTTGTGCGAGAGTGAGGTGATAGGAATCTGGAGTTTGTGAGCGAGCTTGAAGTCCATGAAATTACCCTCTGCTCCTGAGTCCAGTAAGGCTTGGGTGTCGTGCGTGTGGGTGGCCCATCTTAGTCTTACCGGGAGGAGAGTAGATGATGAGGTCTTTTCTGTGGTGACACCACCCGATAGTAGCCTCATGCTTACTACCGGGCCTGATCTTTTACCGGGCAGGAGTGGATAAAGTGGCCCGCTCTACCACAGTAGAGACAGAGTCCTTGGGATCTCCGCCTCTCCCCAGCTGCATGGGTTCGTGAGCGGAGGCTGAACTGGCCGTGTTCCCGCCGCTGGCATGCCAGCCCTCCGTGTCGTTATACGGTCTGTTAGGGCATGCTCGGCGGCCAATACGACTCAGACGAGCGTCGACCCTCAAGGCTAGTTCCACTAGTCCATTTAAATTCCTGGGAAGGTCCAGAACATAAATCTCCTTCTGGATCCGGTCCTCCAGCCCATGCAGGAACATGTCCCACTGCGCCTCCTCGTTCCACTGACACTCTGCGGCCAGAGTGCGGAATTGGATGGAGTATTCCGATACTGAACGGTCTCCTTGGCGAAGGTCAGCGAGTAGTCTGGCCGCCTCCCTACCCGCCACGGCCCGATCGAAGACCCTTCTCATCTCCTCGGAGAGTGTCTGGAAAGAGGTGCAGCATGGGTCCTGGTTCGCCCACACCGCCGTTCCCCAAAGAGCCGCTTTGCCTGATAGCAGTGTGAGTACGAATGCTACCTTAGACTGTTCACGGTTGAAGGTCCGTGGCTGCAACGAGAATTGCATGGAACATCTCGTAAGAAAAGCTCTGCAATAGTCAGGATCACCTGAATAACCCTCTGGTGTCGGTAGCCGTGGCTCTAGCTGGGAATCCGGCTCTGGCGGGGCGGGTTGAACTGCCGGTGTAGGTGGCGCATCGAGACCCCTCAGATGTTGTAATTGTTGGGTCAGCTGGGATACCTGCGTCGCAAGGGCTTGTACTGCCCGACCTGTGCTGGAGATGTTCTCCTCTTGTTGATCCATTCTCGTGATACTGCGGGAAATGAATTCGGTCAGACTCGTTGAACTCGCTGCATCCATGGTCTGGTCAGATCGTTCTGTGACAATACAGAGGCGGATGCAAGATGCAAGCAACGATGGTTTAATGAATACAGTTTACAGCAGCAACAGGACAGACAGACTGTACTCAGACGGAATCCGACCCAGGGACTAGGGCGCATCTTCCGATGATAGCGTGCTGAGAAATCCAGGGAGTGTGTCCGGATGGGTAGGAGGAAGCACAGCAGATAATCCACACAAGGGCGGTGAGAGATGAGCACGGACACACGACACAACCTCAGAGAAGTAACAACGATCTGACAACAAGAAACACTGGTTACAGAACATATAAAGGGAAGATAAGTGATTCCAGCTGGCACAGACAATCAGGCCGAGATTGGGAACCACGCCCACACAAACACGGGAGAGAGAGAGAGAGAGAGAGAGAGAGAGAGAGAGAGAGAGAGAGAGAAAGAGAGAGAGGGAGGCAGTGGATTCATGAACCGTGACACTATAACACTGCTATTGATAATAGACTGAGGTACTATAACCCTACTATTGATAATAGACTGAGGTAGTATAACACTGCTATTGATAATAGACTTAGGTACTATAACACTGCTATTGATAATAGACTGAGGTACTATAACCCTGCTATTGATAATAGACTGAGGTACTATAACCCTGCTATTGATAATAGACTGAGGTACTATAACCCTGCTATTGATAATAGACTGAGGTACTATAACACTTCTATTGATAATAGACTGAGGTACTATAAACCTGCTATTGATAATAGACTGAGGTACTATAACCCTGCTATTGATAATAGACTGAGGTACTATAACCCTGCTATTGATAATAGACTGAGGTACTATAACACTGCTATTGATAATAGACTGAGGTACTATAACCCTGCTATTGATAATAGACTGAGGTACTATAACACTGCTATTGATAATAGACTGAGGTACTATAACCCTGCTATTGATAATAGACTGAGGTACTATAACCCTGCTATTGATAATAGACTGAGGTACTATAACCCTGCTATTGATAATAGACTGAGGTACTATAACCCTGCTATTGATAATAGAATGAGGTACTATAACTCTGCTATTGATAATAGACTGAGGTACTATAGCACTGCTATTGATAATAGACTGAGGTACTATAACCCTGCTATTGATAATAGACTGAGGTACTATAACCCTGCTATTGATAATAAACTGAGGTACTATAACCCTGCTGTTGATAATAGACTGAGGCACTATAACACTGCTATTGATAATAGACTGAGGTACTATAACACTGCTATTGATAATAGACTGAGGTACTATAACCCTGCTATTGGTAATAGACTGCGGTACTATAACACTGCTATTGATAATAGACTGCGGTACTATAACCCTGCATTTGATAATAGACTGAGGTACTATAACACTGCTATTGATAATAGACTGAGGTACTATAACCCTGCTATTTATAATAGACTGAGGTACTATAACACTGCTATTGATAATAGACTGAAGTACTATAACCCTGCTATTGATAATAGACTGAGGTACTATAACCCTGCTATTGATAATAGAATGAGGTACTATAACCCTGCTATTGATAATAGACTGAGGTACTATAACCCTGCTATTGATAATAGACTGAGGTACTATAGCACTGCTATTGATAATAGACTGAGGTACTATAACACTGCTATTGATAATAGACTGAGGTACTATAACCCTGCTATTTCTAATAGACTGAGGTACTATAACCCTGCTATTGATAATAGACTGAGGTACTGCAGTTTTGATAATAATACATGTAATCCAACATCTGTGTTCAATTATTCAGTGATTCACATTCACCCAACATAGGATACAATCTACTGCTTGGAAACAGCTGCATTTGCTGCGTTTTAACTTCGAGCATGGCAGTGGCACTGGACTGTTGCTAAGCAACAAAAGAAGCGAATCTGAGGTGCCTTTGAATTAGGGCATTTTAAAGTGCTTGGCTGGCTTACGTAACTGATCAAATACTTGGACAGAAAGCAGAATTAGGAATCATATGTGTTTGGTTGAGGAAGATAACCCATGATCCTTGGGAAATTGTGAAATGTAAAACTTTTGTGTTTCAAAGTGCGTTGATACGTTGTATCCCTAGTGAACAGACCCAGGATCTACATTCTGTTATTTATAGTTCTATGGAGTGTGAGGTGAAGATAGAAATGTGCTGTTGCCATGACAGCAGCAACAGGAAATGGTAAGAGTCATTTACTGCCAGAAGAGTGTAAATAATGGCCTGAAAGTTTCTGCAGGACTTTCTCATCTTGGAAATAAACACACATAGATGAGAACACACACACCCCGTCCCATCCCCTGTAATGCTGTCCCATCCCCCTGTAATCTTCCTCCCCGTCCCATCCCCCTAGCCTGCTGTCCTCTTCCCCGTCCCATCCCCCTAGCCTGCTGTCCTCTTCCCCGTCCCATCCCCCTAGCCCTGCTGTCCTGTCCTTCCCCATCCCATCCCCATGCTCTCCTGTCCTCTTCCCCATCCCATCCCCCTGGTCTGCTGTCCTCTTCCCCGTCCCATCTCCCTAGCCTGCTGTCCTCTTCCCCGTCCCATCCCCCTGGTCTGCTGTCTTCTTCACCGTCCCATCCCCCTGGTCTGCTGTCCTCTTCCCCGTCCCATCCCCCTAGCCTGCTGTCCTCTTCCCCGTCCCATCCCCCTAGCCTGCTGTCTTCTTCACCATCCCATCCCCTGGTCTGCTGTCCTCTTCCCCGTCCCATCCCCCTAGCCTGCTGTCCTCTTCCCCATCCCATCCCCTAGCCCTGCTGTCCTCTTCACCATCCCATCCCCATGCTCTGCTGTCCTCTTCCCTGTCCAATCCCCCTAGCCTGCTGTCCTCTTCCCATCCCATCCCCTGGACTGCTGTCCTCTTCCCCGTCCCATCTCCCCTGTCCTGCTGTCCTCTTCCCATCCCATCCCCTAGTCTGCTGTCCTCTTCCCCGTCCCATCCCCCTAGCCTGCTGTCCTCTTCCCATCCCATCCCCCTAGTCTGCTGTCCTCTTCCCCGTCCCATCCCCCTAGCCTGCTTTCCTCTTCCCTGTCCCATCCCCCTAGCCTGCTGTCCTCTTCATCGTCCCATCCCCATGCTCTACTGTCCTCTTCCCTGTCCAATCCCCCTAGCCTGCTGTCCTCTTCCCCGTCCCATCCCCCTGGACTGCTGTCCTCTTCCCCGTCCCATCCCCCTGTCCTGCTGTCCTCTTCCCCATCCCATCCCCCTAGCCTGCTGTCCTTTTCATTGTCCCATCCCCATGCTCTGCTGTCCTCTTCCCCATCCCATCCCCCTAGCCTGCTGTCCTCTTCCCCGTCCCAATACCCTGGTCTGCTGTCCTCTTCCCCGTCCCATCCCCTGGTCTGCTGTCCTCTTCCCCGTCCCATTCCCCTGTCCTGCTGTCCTCTTCCCCGTCCCATCCCCCTGGTCTGCTGTCCTCTTCCTCTTCCCCGTCCCATCCCCCTAGCCTGCTGTGCTCTTCCCCGTCCCATCCCCCTAGCCTGCTGTACTCCTCCCCGTCCCATCCCCCTAGCCTGCTGTCCTCTTCACCGTCCCATCCCCATGCGCTGCTGTCCTCTTCCCCCCTGCTGTCCTCTTCAATCCCCTGTCCTGCTGTCCTCTTCACCGTCCCATCCCCCTGTCCTGCTGTCCTCCTCCCGTCCCATCCCCCTAGCCTGCTGTCCTCTTCACCGTCCCATCCCCCTGGTCTGCTGTCCTCTTCCCCGTCCCATCCCCTGGTCTGCTGTCCTCTTCCCCGTCCCATCCCCTAGCCTGCTGTCCTCTTCCCCGTCCCATCCCACTAGCCTGCTGTCCTCTTCCCCGTCCCATCCCCCTGTCCTGCTGTCCTCTTCCCCGTCCAATCCCCCTGTCCTGCTGTCCTCTTCCCCGTCCCATCCCCCTGGTCTGCTGTCCTCTTCCCCATCCCATCCCCCTGTCCTGCTGTCCTCTTCCCCATCCCATCCCCCTGTCCTGCTGTCCTCTTCCCCGTCCCATCCCCCTAGCCTGCTGTCCTCTTCCCCGTCCCATCCCCCTGTCCTGCTGTCCTCTTCCCCGTCCCATCCCCCTAGCCTGCTGTCCTCTTCCCCATCCCATCCCTCTAGCCTGCTGTCCTCTTCCCCATCCCATCCCCCTGTCCTGCTGTCCTCTTCCCCGTCCCATTTCCCTGGTCCTATTAGGCCTGGTTTAAGGTAGAGCACTACCCTGTACATGCATACTTTGTGTCTGCAGATAATTGATGAAGTCCCAGGATAATTACTAGCACATTGTAGAGCAGAGCCCAATAAATAGGCATCTCACACACACACACACACACACACACACACACACACACACACACACACACACACACACACACACACAGCTCTAAGAGCCACTTGGAAGCAGTGAATAGAAAGAGAAACAGCAGAGAGTGAGACATCGATGAGATTACGTAAAAAGACAGCTCTTTCCCTGAGTATCTCTCTCTCTCTCTGTGTATCTCTCTCTCTCTCTGTGTTCTCTCTCTCTCTCTCTTTCTCTGTCTCTCTCTCTGTGTATCTCTCTCTCTCTCTCTCTCTCTCTCTCTCTCTCTCTCTCTCTCTCTCTCTCTCTCTGTGTGTATCTCTCTCTCTCTATGTCTCGCTCTCTCTCTCTCAATTCAATTCAATTCAAGGGCTTTATTGGCATGGGAAACATGTGTTGACATTGCAGAAGCAAGTGAGGTAGATAATATATAAAGTGAAGTCTGCTGTCTCTCTCTGCTGTCTCTCTCTCTGCTGTTTCTCTCTCTGCTGTTTCTCTCTCTGCTGTCTCTCTTTCTGCTGTCTCGCTTTCTGCTGTCTCTCTCTCTGCTGTTGCTCTCTCTGCTGTCTCTCTCTCTGCTGTCTCTCTCTCTGCTGTCTCTCTCTCTGCTGTTTCTCTCTCTCTGCTGTTTCTCTCTCTGCTGTTTCTCTCTCTGCTGTCTCTCTCTCTGCTGTTTCTCTCTCTGCTGTTTCTCTCTCTGCTGTTTCTCTCTCTGCTGTTTCTCTCTCTGCTGTCTCTCTCTCTGCTGTTCTCTCTCTGCTGTTTCTCTCTTTGCTGTCTCTCTCTCTGCTGTTTCTCTCTCTGCTGTTTCTCTCTCTGCTGTTCTCTCTCTGCTGTTTCTCTCTCTGCTGTTTCTCTCTCTGCTGTCTCTCTCTGCTGTTTCTCTCTCTGCTGTTTCTCTCTCTGCTGTTTCTCTCTCTGCTGTTTCTCTCTCTGCTGTTTCTCTCTCTGCTGTTTCTCTCTCTGCTGTTTTTCTCTCTGCTGTTTCTCTCTCTGCTGTTTCTCTCTCTGCTGTTTCTCTCTCTGCTGTCTCTCTCTCTGCTGTTTCTCTCTCTGCTGTTTCTCTCTCTGCTGTTTCTCTCTCTGCTGTTTCTCTCTCTGCTGTTTCTCTTTCTGCTGTCTCTCTCTCTGCTGTTTCTCTCTCTGCTGTTTCTCTCTCTGCTGTTTCTCTCTCTGCTGTTCTCTCTCTGCTGTTTCTCTCTCTGCTGTCTCTCTCTCTGCTGTTTCTCTCTCTGCTGTTTCTCTCTCTGCTGTCTCTCTCTCTGCTGTCTCTCTCTGCTGTTTCTCTCTGCTGTTTCTCTCTCTGCTGTTCTCTCTCTGCTGTCTCTCTCTGCTGTCTCTCTCTCTGCTGTTTCTCTCTCTGCTGTTTCTCTCTCTGCTGTTTTTCTCTCTGCTGTTTCTCTCTCTGCTGTTTCTCTCTCTGCTGTCTCTCTCTCTGCTGTTTCTCTCTCTGCTGTTTCTCTCTCTCTGCTGTTTCTCTCTCTGCTGTCTCTCTCTCTGCTGTCTCTCTCTCTGCTGTCTCTCTCTCTGCTGTCTCTCTCTCTGCTGTTTCTCTCTCTCTGCTGTCTCTCTCTCTGCTGTTTCTCTCTCTGCTGTTTCTCTCTCTGCTGTTTCTCTCTGCTGCTGTCTCTCTCTGCTGTTTTTCTCTCTGCTGTTCTCTCTCTGCTGTTTTCTCTCTGCTGTTTCTCTCTCTGCTGTTTCTCTCTGCTGTTTCTCTGCTGTTTCTCTCTGCTGTCTCTCTCTCTGCTGTTTCTCTCTCTGCTGTTTCTCTCTCTGCTGTCTCTCTCTCTGCTGTTTCTCTCTCTGCTGTTTCTCTCTCTGCTGTTTCTCTCTCTGCTGTTCTCTCTCTGCTGTTTCTCTCTCTGCTGTTTCTCTCTCTGCTGTTTCTCTCTCTGCTGTTTCTCTCTCTGCTGTCTCTCTCTCTGCTGTCTCTCTCTCTGCTGTCTCTCTCTCTCTGCTGTCTCTCTCTCTGCTGTCTCTCTCTCTCTCTGCTGTCTCTCTCTCTACTGTCTCTCTCTCTGCTGTCTCTCTCTCTCTCTCTGTCTCTTCTCTCTGCTGTTTCTCTCTCTGCTGTCTCTCTCTCTGCTGTCTCTCTCTCTGCTGTCTCTCTCTCTCTGCTGTCTCTCTCTCTGCTGTCTCTCTCTCTGCTGTCTCTCTCTCTACTGTCTCTCTCTCTCTTCTCTCTCTCTCTGCTGTCTCTCTCTCTCTGCTGTCTCTCTCTCTGCTGTCTCTCTCTCTGCTGTCTCTCTCTCTCTGCTGGTTCTCTCTCTCTGCTGTCTCTCTCTCTCTGCTGTCTCTCTCTCTCTGCTGTCTCTCTCTCTGCTGTCTCTCTGCTGTCTCTCTCTCTCTCTGCTGGTTCTCTGTTTCTCTCTCTGCTGTTTCTCTCTGCTGTTTCTCTCTCTGTCTCTCTCTCTGCTGTTTCTCTCTCTGCTGTTTCTCTCTCTGCTGTTTCTCTCTCTGCTGTTCTCTCTCTGCTGTCTCTCTCTCTGCTGTCTCTCTCTCTGCTGTTTCTCTCTCTGCTGTTTCTCTCTCTGCTGTTTCTCTCTCTGCTGTTTCTCTCTCTGCTGTTTCTCTCTTTCTGCTGTTTCTCTTCTCTGCTGTTTCTCTCTCTGCTGTTTCTCTCTCTGCTGTCTCTCTCTCTGCTGTCTCTCTCTGCTGTTTCTCTCTCTGCTGTTTCTCTCTCTGCTGTCTCTCTCTCTGCTGTCTCTCTCTGCTGTCTCTCTCTCTGCTGTCTCTCTGCTGTTTCTCTCTCTGCTGTCTCTCTGCTGTTTCTCTGCTGTTTCTCTGCTGTTTCTCTGCTGTTTCTCTGCTGTTTCTCTGCTGTTTCTCTCTCTGCTGTCTCTCTCTCTGCTGTCTCTCTCTCTCTGCTGTTTCTCTCTCTGCTGTCTCTCTCTCTGCTGTTTCTCTCTGCTGTTTCTCTCTCTGCTGTTTCTCTCTCTGCTGTCTCTCTCTCTGCTGTCTCTCTCTGCTGTCTCTCTCTCTGCTTTCTCTCTCTGCTGTTTCTCTCTCTGCTGTCTCTCTCTCTGCTGTTTCTCTCTCTGCTGTCTCTCTCTCTGCTGTTTCTCTCTCTGCTGTCTCTCTCTCTGCTGTTTCTCTCTCTGCTGTTTCTCTCTCTGCTGTTTCTCTCTCTGCTGTTTCTCTCTCTGCTGTCTCTCTCTCTGCTGTCTCTCTCTCTGCTGTTTCTCTCTCTGCTGTCTCTCTCTGCTGTCTCTCTCTCTCTGCTGTTTCTCTCTCTGCTGTTTCTCTCTCTGCTGTTTCTCTCTCTGCTGTTTCTCTCTCTCTGCTGTTTCTCTTTCTGCTGTTTCTCTCTCTGCTGTTTCTCTCTCTGCTGTCTCTCTCTCTGCTGTTTCTCTCTCTGCTGTTTCTCTCTCTGCTGTTTCTCTCTCTGCTGTTTCTCTCTCTGCTGTTTCTCTCTCTGCTGTCTCTCTCTCTGCTGTCTCTCTCTGCTGTCTCTCTCTCTGTCTGTCTCTCTCTCTTTCTCTCTGCTGTCTCTCTGCTGTTTCTCTGCTGTTTCTCTGCTGTTTCTCTGCTGTTTCTCTGCTGTTTCTCTCTGCTGTTTCTCTCTCTGCTGTTTCTCTCTCTGCTGTTTCTCTGCTGTTTCTCTCTGCTGTTTCTCTCTCTGCTGTTTCTCTCTGCTGTTTCTCTGCTGTTTCTCTGCTGTTTCTCTGCTGTTTCTCTGCTGTTTCTCTCTGCTGTTCTCTCTCTGCTGTTTCTCTCTCTGCTGTTTCTCTCTCTCTGCTGTTTCTCTCTGTTTCTCTCTGCTGTCTCTCTCTCTGCTGTTTCTCTCTCTGCTGTTTCTCTCTCTGCTGTTTCTCTCTCTGCTGTTTCTCTCTCTCTGCTGTCTCTCTCTCTGCTGTCTCTCTCTCTCTGCTGTCTCTCTCTCTCTGCTGTCTCTCTCTCTCTGCTGTCTCTCTCTCTGCTGTCTTTCTCTGCTGTTTCTCTCTCTGCTGTCTCTCTCTCTGCTGTTTCTCTCTCTGCTGTTTCTCTCTCTGCTGTTTCTCTCTCTGCTGTTTCTCTCTCTGCTGTTTCTCTCTCTGCTGTCTCTCTCTCTGCTGTCTCTCTCTGCTGTTTCTCTCTCTGCTGTTTCTCTCTCTGCTGTTTCTCTCTCTGCTGTTTCTCTCTCTGCTGTCTCTCTCTGCTGTTTCTCTCTCTGCTGTTTCTCTCTGCTGTTTCTCTCTCTGCTGTTTCTCTCTCTGCTGTTTCTCTGCTGTTTTCTCTCTGCTGTTTCTCTCTCTCTGCTGTTTCTCTCTCTGCTGTTTCTCTCTGCTGTTTTCTCTGCTGTTTCTCTCTCTGCTGTTTCTCTCTCTCTGTTTCTCTCTCTGCTGTTTCTCTCTCTGCTGTTTCTCTCTCTGCTGTTTCTCTCTCTGCTGTTTCTCTCTCTGCTGTTTCTCTCTCTGCTGTTTCTCTCTCTGCTGTTTCTCTCTGCTGTCTCTCTCTCTCTGCTGTTTCTCTCTCTGCTGTTTCTCTCTCTGCTGTTTCTCTCTCTGCTGTTTCTCTCTCTGCTGTTTCTCTCTCTGCTGTTTCTCTCTCTGCTGTTTCTCTCTGCTGTCTCTCTCTCTCTGCTGTTTCTCTCTCTGCTGTTTCTCTCTCTGCTGTTTCTCTCTCTGCTGTTTCTCTCTGCTGTCTCTCTCTCTGCTGTTTCTCTCTCTGCTGTTTCTCTCTCTGCTGTCTCTCTCTCTGCTGTTTCTCTCTCTGCTGTTTCTCTCTGCTGCTGTTTCTCTCTCTGCTGTTTCTCTCTCTGCTGTTTCTCTGCTGTTTCTCTCTGCTGTCTCTCTCTCTCTGCTGTTTCTCTCTCTGCTGTTTCTCTCTGCTGTTTCTCTGCTGTTTCTCTCTCTGCTGTTTCTCTCTCTGCTGTTTCTCTCTCTGCTGTTTCTCTCTCTGCTGTTTCTCTCTCTGCTGTTTCTCTCTCTGCTGTTTCTCTCTCTGCTGTTTCTCTCTGCTGTCTCTCTCTCTCTGCTGTTTCTCTCTCTGCTGTTTCTCTCTCTGCTGTTTCTCTCTCTGCTGTTTCTCTCTCTGCTGTTTTCTCTCTCTGCTGTTTCTCTCTCTGCTGTTTCTCTCTCTGCTGTTTCTCTCTCTGCTGTTTCTCTCTCTGCTGTTTCTCTCTCTGCTGTTTCTCTCTCTGCTGTTTCTCTCTCTGCTGTTTCTCTCTCTGCTGTCTCTCTCTCTCTGCTGTTTCTCTCTGCTGTTTCTCTCTCTGCTGTTCTCTCTCTCTGCTGTCTCTCTCTCTGCTGTTTCTCTCCCTGCTGTTTCTCTCTGCTGTTTCTCTCTCTGCTGTTTCTCTCTCTGCTGTTTCTCTGCTGTTTCTCTCTGCTGTCTCTCTCTCTCTCTGCTGTTTCTCTCTCTGCTGTTTCTCTCTCTGTTTCTCTGCTGTTTCTCTTTCTGCTGTTTCTCTCTCTGCTGTTTCTCTCTCTGCTGTTTCTCTCTCTGCTGTTTCTCTCTCTGCTGTTTCTCTCTCTGCTGTTTCTCTCTCTGCTGTTTCTCTCTCTGCTGTTTCTCTCTCTGCTGTTTCTCTCTGCTGTCTCTCTCTCTCTCTCTGCTGTTTCTCTCTCTGCTGTTTCTCTCTCTGCTGTTTCTCTCTGCTGTTTCTCTCTCTGCTGTTTCTCTCTCTGCTGTTTCTCTCTCTGCTGTTTCTCTCTCTGCTGTTTCTCTCTCTGCTGTTTCTCTCTCTGCTGTTTCTCTCTCTGCTGTCTCTCTCTCTCTGCTGTTTCTCTCTGCTGTTTCTCTCTCTGCTGTTTCTCTCTCTGCTGTCTCTCTCTCTGCTGTTTCTCTCCCTGCTGTTTCTCTCTGCTGTTTCTCTCTCTGCTGTTTCTCTCTCTGCTGTTTCTCTGCTGTTTCTCTCTGTGTCTCTCTCTCTCTCTGTTTCTCTCTCTGCTGTTTCTCTCTGCTGTTTCTCTCTGCTGTTTCTCTCTCTGCTGTTTCTCTCTCTGCTGTTTCTCTCTCTGCTGTTTCTCTCTCTGCTGTCTCTCTCTGCTGTTTCTCTCTCTGCTGTTTCTCTCTCTGCTGTTTCTCTCTCTGCTGTTTCTCTCTCTGCTGTTTCTCTCTCTGCTTTCTCTCTCTGCTGTTCTCTCTCTGCTGTTTCTCTCTCTGCTGTTTCTCTCTCTCTCTGCTGTTTCTCTCTCTGCTGTTTCTCTCTCTGCTGTTTCTCTCTCTGCTGTTTCTCTCTCTGCTGTCTCTCTCTCTCTGCTGTTTCTCTCTGCTGTTTCTCTCTGCTGTTTCTCTCTCTGCTGTTTCTCTCTCTGCTGTTTCTCTCTCTGCTGTTTCTCTCCCTGCTGTCTCTCTCTGCTGTTTCTCTCTCTGCTGTTTCTCTCTCTGCTGTTTCTCTCTGTTTCTCTCTGCTGTGTCTCTCTCTCTCTGCTGTTTCTCTCTCTGCTGTTTCTCTCTGCTGTTTCTCTGCTGTTTCTCTCTCTGCTGTTTCTCTCTCTGCTGTTTCTCTCTCTGCTGTTTCTCTCTCTGCTGTTTCTCTCTCTGCTGTTTCTCTCTCTGCTGTTTCTCTCTCTGCTGTTTCTCTCTCTGCTGTTTCTCTCTCTGCTGTTTCTCTCTCTGTCTCTTCTCTCTCTCTGCTGTTTCTCTCTCTGCTGTTTTCTCTCTGCTGTTTCTCTCTCTGTTCTCTCTCTCTGCTGTTTCTCTCTCTGCTGTTTCTCTCTCTGCTGTTTCTCTCTCTGCTGTTTCTCTCTCTGCTGCTTTCTCTCTCTCTGTCTCTCTCTGCTGTTCTCTCTCTGCTGTTTCTCTCTGCTGTTTCTCTCTCTGCTGTTTCTCTCTCTGCTGTTCTCTCTCTCTGCTGTTTCTCTCCCTGCTGTTTCTCTCTGCTGTTTCTCTCTCTGCTGTTTCTCTCTCTGCTGTTTCTCTGCTGTTTCTCTCTGCTGTCTCTCTCTCTCTGCTGTTTCTCTCTCTGCTGTTTCTCTCTGCTGTTTCTCTGCTGTTTCTCTCTCTGCTGTTTCTCTCTCTGCTGTTTCTCTCTCTCTGCTGTTTCTCTCTCTGCTGTTTCTCTCTCTGCTGTTTCTCTCTCTGCTGTCTCTCTCTCTGCTGTTTCTCTCTCTGCTGTCTCTGTGAGTGGACCAATTCAGTTTGTCTGTGATGTGTATGCCGTGGAACTTAAAACTTGCTACCCTCTCCACTACTGTTCCATCGATGTGGATGGGGGGGTGTTCCCTCTGCTGTTTCCTGAAGTCCACAATCATCTCCTTAGTTTTGTTGACGTTGAGTGTGAGGTTATTTTCCTGACACCACAGTCCGAGGGCCCTCACCTCCTCCCTGTAGGCCGTCTCGTCGTTGTTGGTAATCAAGCCTACCACTGTTGTGTCGTCCGCAAACTTGATGATTGAGTTGGAGGCGTGCGTGGCCACGCAGTCGTGGGTGAACAGGGAGTACAGGAGAGGGCTCAGAACGCACCCTTGTGGGGCCCCAGTGTTGAGGATCAGCAGGGAGGAGATGTTGTTGCCTACCCTCACCACCTGGGGGGGCCCGTCAGGAAGTCCAGTACCCAGTTGCACAGGGCGGGGTCGAGACCCAGGGTCTCGAGCTTGATGACGAGCTTGGAGGGTACTATGGTGTTGAATGCCGAGCTGTAGTCGATGAACAGCATTCTCACATAGGTATTCCTCTTGTCCAGATGGGTTAGGGCAGTGTGCAGTGTGGTTGAGATTGCATCGTCTGTGGACCTATTTGGGTGGTAAGCAAATTGGAGTGGGTCTAGGGTGTCAGGTAGGGTGGAGGTGATATGGTCCTTGACTAGTCTCTCAAAGCACTTCATGATGACGGATGTGAGTGCTACGGGCGGTAGTCGTTTAGCTCAGTTACCTTAGCTTTCTTGGGAACAGGAACAATGATGGCCCTCTTGAAGCATGTGGGAACAGCAGACTGGTATAGGGATTGATTGAATATGTCCGTAAACACACCGGCCAGCTGGTCAGTGCATGCTCTGAGGGCGCGGCTGGGGATGCCGTCTGGGCCTGCAGCCTTGCGAGGGTTAACACGTTTAAATGTCTTACTCACTTCGGCTGCAGTGAAGGAGAGACCGCATGTTTTCGTTGCAGGCCGTGTCAGTGGCACTGTATTGTCCTCAAAGCGGGCAAAAAAGTTATTTAGTCTGCCTGGGAGCAAGACATCCTGGTCCGTGACTGGGCTGGGTTTCTTCCTGTAGTCCGTGATTGACTGTAGACCCTGCCACATGCCTCTTGTGTCTGAGCCGTTGAATTGAGATTCTACTTTGTCTCTGTACTGGCGCTTAGCTTCTTTGATAGCCTTGCGGAGGGAATAGCTGCACTGTTTGTATTCAGTCATGTTACCAGACACCTTGCCCTGATTAAAAGCAGTGGTTCGCGCCTTCAGTTTCACACGAATGCTGCCATCAATCCACGGTTTCTGGTTAGGGAATGTTTTAATCGTTGCTATGGGAGCGACATCTTCAACGCATGTTCTAATGAACTCGCACACCGAATCAGCGTATTCGTCAATGTTGTTGTCTGACGCAATACGAAACATCTCCCAGTCCACGTGATGGAAGCAGTCTTGGAATGTGGAGTCAGCTTGGTCAGACCAGCGTTGGACAGACCTCAGCGTGGGAGCTTCTTGTTTTAGTTTCTGTCTGTAGGCAGGGATCAACAAAATGGAGTCGTGGTCAGCTTTTCCGAAAGGGGGGCGGGGCAGGGCCTTATATGCGTCGCGGAAGTTAGAGTAACAATGATCCAGGGTCTTTCCACCCCTGGTTGCGCAATCGATATGCTGATAAAATTTAGGGAGTCTTGTTTTCAGATTAGCCTTGTTAAAATCCCCAGCTACAATGAATGCAGCCTCCGGATAAATCGTTTCCAGTTTGCAGAGAGTTAAATAAAGTTCGTTCAGAGCCATCGATGTGTCTGCTTGGGGGATATATACGGCTGTGATTATAATCGAAGAGAATTCTCTTGGTAGATAATGCGGTCTACATTTGATTGTGAGGAATTCTAAATCAGGTGAACAGAAGGATTTGAGTTCCTGTATGTTTCTTTCATCACACCACGTCACGTTAGTCATAAGGCATACGCCCCCGCCCCTCTTCTTACCAGAAAGATGTTTGTTTCTGTCGGCCCGATGCGTGGAGAAACCCGCTGGCTGCACCGCCTCGGATAGCGTCTCTCCAGTGAGCCATGTTTCCGTGAAGCAGAGAACGTTACAGTCTCTGATGTCCCTCTGGAATGCTACCCTTGCTCGGATTTCATCAACCTTGTTGTCAAGAGACTGGACATTGGCAAGAAGAATGCTAGGGAGTGGTGCACGGTGTGCCCGTCTCCGGAGTCTGACCAGAAGACCGCTTCGTTTCCCTCTTTTCCTGAGTCGTTTTTTTGGGTCGCTGCATGTAATCCACTCCGTTGCACTGGTTGTAAGGCAGAACACAGGATCCGCATCGCGAAAAACATATTCTTGGTCGTACTGATGGTGAGTTGACGCTGATCTTATATTCAGTAGTTCTTCTCGACTGTATGTAATGAAACCTAAGATGACCTGGGGTACTAGTGTAAGAAATAACACGTAAAAAAAACAAAAAACTGCATAGTTTCCTAGGAACGCGAAGCGAGGCGGCCATCTCTGTCAGCGCCGGAAGTCTAACTATGTCTCTCTCTCTCTATGTCTCTCTCTCTCCCTCTCTCGCTTGTTCTCTCTCTCTCTATATCTCACTATGTCTCTCTCTCTCTGTGTCTCTCTCTCTCAAAAGTACTTATTTTAACATATCATAATGTTTCAATGCAGTTTTATGCATTTTACACCATTTTAATGGTGTACAAATGATTATGTAAAAGTATGAGGTATTTTAAGAAAAAAAAATCTTAAATAAAATAAATCTGTTCTGGGGACCATATATTAGATTTTTCCACAGTGAAATAGGATATAAATAGCTGTGCCATTATTCTGAATGCATTTTGTAGAGCTAAACCTGTAGGGCTAAACCTGTAGGGCTAAACCTGTAGGGCTTAACCTGTAGGGCTAAACCTGTAGGGCTAAACCTGTAGAGCTAAACCTGTAGGGCTAAACCTGTAGGGCTAAACCTGTAGGGCTTAACCTGTAGGGCTAAACCTGTAGGGCTAAACCTGTAGGGCTAAACCCGTAGGCCTAAACCCGTAGGGCTAAACCCGTAGGGCTTAACCCGTAGGGCTTAACCTGTAGGGCTTAACCTGTGGGGCTAAACCTGTAGGGCTAAACCTGTAGAGCTAAACCTAGAGCTAAAGTAGGGCTAAACCTGTAGGGCTTCACCTGTAGGGCTAAACCTGTAGGGCTAAACCTGTAGAGCTAAACCTGTAGGGCTAAACCTGTAGGGCTAAACCTGTAGGGCTAAACCTGTAGAGCTAAACCTGTAGGGCTAAACCTGTAGGGCTTAACCTGTAGGGCTAAACCTGTAGAGCTAAACCTGTAGGGCTAAACCTGTAGAGCTAAACCTGTAGGGCTAAACCTGTAGGGCTAAACCTGTAGGGCTTAACCTGTAGGGCTAAACCTGTAGAGCTAAACCTGTAGGGCTAAACCTGTAGGGCTAAACCTGTAGGGCTAAACCTGTAGGCTAAACCTCTAGGGCTTAACCTGTAGGGCTAAACCTGTAGGGCTAAACCTGTAGGGCTTAACCTGTAGGGCTAAACCTGTAGGGCTAAACCTGTAGGGCTAAACCTGTAGGGCTAAACCTGTAGAGCTTAACCTGTAGGGCTAAACCTGTAGGGCTAAACCTGTAGAGCTAAACCTGTAGGGCTAAACCTGTAGGGCTAAACCTGTAGGGTTTAACCTGTAGGGCTAAACCTGTAGAGCTAAACCTGTAGGGCTTAACTTGTAGGGCTAAACCTGTAGAGCTAAGCCTGTAGGGCTAAACCTGTAGAGCTAAACCTGTAGGGCTTAACCTGTAGGGCTGATGTATGCGCTTTAGAATGTTTTTATTTTTATTTATAATTTTCTAACTTTATTTAACCAGGCAAGTCAGTTAAGAACTTAAGAACAAATTCTTATTTACAATGACGGCCTACACCGGCCAAACCCGGACAACGCAGGGCCAATTGTGCAACGCCTTATGGGACTCCCAATCACGGCCGGTTGTGATACAGCCTTGATTCGAGCCAGGGTGTCTGTAGTGACGCATGTAGCACTGAGATGCAGTGCCTTAGACGCTTGTTGTGCAGCTTGGACAAGGCGACGGTCGGTGAAACTCTGGCGCCACCAAGTGGACAATTACTTCCGTTCCCTTGTGGCAGTACTGACACCAGAGATATTCGAAAAAAATCAAATGTTATTGTCAATATAATTATCTCCAAATTGTTTCCCCCACCAGTATTTCATGTATTAGTATTCCAATTTAGCTGTTAATCTGGTTTTAATTCAACAAGGCTTTCTCTCGTGTCCGATTGGAGGGTGGATGACGCCGTGACTGACGAACCTCCCAATGTGTTACTTTGTAACAGTCAAAAGTGATTATTCCCGACGTTGATCAACTTCCGGTTTACGTCACCGTTTTTAAAAAAGTATTATCTTTGATATTTGGTGGAAAGTTTACAGAGTTCATTTTGGTATAACCATTAACGAATTTGACGTGTCCGAGAACGGCACCTTCCTCCCGAAAGCATTGTGGCATCGCTTCTCCGCCTTTTGACTAAGGTCGGGTGCAGTGTCCTTGACAGTGCTGCGCTTGATCAGAGAAGCGATTGCAGGCCGGCGTGCGCCCGGTAGTTGTGCTATTTTTTTTTTTTTGAAAATCATTATTTGTTGAATTGTTTACTATTGTTTCTTGTCCTGGGTTAGGTGGTGGTTCTGGTGGTTGACTGTAGGTGCACCAGCACCTGTAGGGTGAGTTAAAGGCCCTCTGGTTCTTTTTCTTTCTTATTTGATTTAAATGTCAGTTTTCCCCTTGTTTGTCCTGTTTTGTACCTCTCCTCCCCCCCTTTGTATCCTACCCCCCCTTTAATTATTCCTACTGTTTTGTGTTGCCTGCTAGCCGGAGGGGCTTTCTGGCTTGTTGGAACGCTATCCTCCTGGCCCTTTAGGCGTGGCAGGCATTGCATTGTTGTGTATTTTCCTTCCCATCCACCATAGTCCTCGGAGAAAACAGGGGCCATGTTCACTACCAGGACCAGCCCAAGCTGTGCCGTAAGTGTGGTGAACATGGCCACCTTGCAGACGCCTGTCAGAAGGTCGTCTGCATGAAGTGCCGGGAGGTGGGCCACCGCTACGAGGAGTGCACGAACGGAAGGTCGTGCAACCTCTGTGGCGAGCGGTCCCACCTCATCCGCGACTGCCCCTCCTCCTGGGCCAATAGGGCCAAGGCTGGAAGGAGGGAGTGGGCGGCCGCGGACCGGGCGCCAGAGGGCTGGAACGGCAGTTGCCGAGGTGGTAGTGGAGGAGCCGGTGGTGGTGGAGGAGGAGGCAGTAGTGGAGCCGGTAGTGGTGGTGGAGGAGACAGTTGTGGAGCCGGTGGTGGTGGTGGCTGTAGCTGAGGGCGCGGAAGGTGTAGTGGTGGAAGAAGTGGGAGGAGAGGACAAAACCCTCCCCACCCCAATCCCCCTGCCCCAGACTAATGTGACCCCTGAAGGAGAAAGTGCCGAGAAAGACAGAGAAAGACGGCTCCGGAGAGATGTTCAGCGAAAGCTCCCCAAGTGGGTCAGACATTATAGGGTCGGTGTCGGAAAGCACCATGGAGACGGTGTCAGAAGGTACGGGGGAGGAGGGGGAGATTCTGGAGGAACACCTCCCCCCATGTAAAAGAAATGTTGAGGAGCTCTCTGACCCCGAACAGGGTGAGGAGAAAAAGGGAAAGGTGGAGTGGGAGAGCTCCCAGGGGGAGGAAGAACCCAGAACCTTCCCCTCCAACTCCCCCAATCAAGTCTCCTTTTTAAGTCCTATTTTAACCTCCTCTCCCTTCCAACCCCCTTTACCCCGGAGGGAGCGAGAGAAAGTCCCTGAGAACTAACCCCCTTTACCCCGGAGGGAGAGAGAGAAAGTCCCTGAGAACTAACCCCCTTTACCCCGGAGGGAGAGAGAGAAAGTCCCTGAGAACTAACCCCCTTTACCCCGGAGGGAGAGAGAGAAAGTCCCTGAGAACTAACCCCTTTACCCCCGGAGGGAGAGAGAGAAAGTCCCTGAGAACTAACCCCTTTACCCCGGAGGGAGAGAGAGAAAGTCCCGGAGGGAGAGAGAGAAAGTCCCTGAGAACTAACCCCTTTACCCCGGAGGGGAGAGAGAAAGTCCCTGAGAACTAACCCCCTTTACCCCGGAGGGGGAGAGAGAAAGTCCCTGAGAACTAACCCCCTTTACCCCGGAGGGGGAGAGAGAAAGTCCCTGAGAACTAACCCCCTTTACCCCGGAGGGGGAGAGAGAAAGTCCCTGAGAACTAACCCCCTTTTAACTGTTCAATGCCTTTTCTTTTAGCACTGTTTTTACTCACCCCTTTTATGGCTTTTAAAATCACCACGATAAATGTGAGGAGTGTAAGAACAGCAACAAGAGCACAGTCGGTTTTATCCTTTTTAGAAAGGTTTAACTCTGATGTGTTTTTACTACAGGAGTGTGGTCTACACTTTTTATCCTCTTACAGGAAATGGGAGGATAAGTGGCAGCACGGGCCCTCCATTTGGAGTGGCTCCAATTTTAACAAGAACGATGGTGTTGCCATTTTAATCAAGACCCCACAGGTGGTGGTGAAGGGGAGCACGGTGGTGGTAGGTGGGCGTGCTCTTTTAGCCAATTGTACTTTTATGTGGAGGGATTTTAACGTGCTAAATGTGTATGGTTTTAACGACAAACATGACCGGTGCACACTTTTAGAAGACCTGCAGTCCCACATGCTAGGGAGGGATCCTCTAGTGGTGGGTGGGGATTTTAACTGTGTTTTAAGTAGAGCAGACAGGAGAGGGGCAGGAGGGGATTTTAAGGTAGACAGGTCAAGTGTTTTATTGCAAGGGCTGTGCAGGGATTTTAAACTGACTGACTGTTTTAAAACCCTGCATCCAAGAGAGGAGGGCTTCACCTGGACCAGTGGTGATGGCACCAGAGCCTCTCGCATTGATTATCTGTTTACCCGGGACTGTCCCCCAACTGATGCTAGAATAACCCCTGCTTTCTTCTCAGATCACGTAATGCTGACGTGCACCCTTTCACTAACTTCGGGGGTGACTGTGGGAAGAGGGCCCTGGAAATTGAACTGCTCCCTTTTAGAAGATGATAGAGTAGTTAGTCAGTACAGAGAGCAGTTCAGCCAGTGGCAGACGCTACAGGACTTCTTTGACACACGAGCACAGTGGTGGGAAATGGTGAAGGGAAGGACGAGGACCTTCTTTAGAGAGATAGGAAAGGAAAAAAGCAGAGCAAAAGAGAGACGCATGGTGGGACTGCAAAAGCGACTGGAAAGGTATTTTAACCTATGCCAACAGGGCCTTGATTTTAACCAAGAAATTAAAGAAGTAAAAAAGGAAATGGTACTTTTAGCAGAACAGAGAAGCAAGGGGGTTATTTTAAGAAGCAAGGAAAGGGAATTAGAAGAGGGGGAGAAGTGCACAAGGTTCTTTTTTAAGAAAATAGTTAGTAAGGGTAAGTTAATGACTCGTTTAAAAAATAAAGATGGGGTTTTAAAAACAGATACAGAAGGAATAAAATAAGTAGTCGAGGATTTTTATGGGGAACTGTTTGGGGTAAAAGATGTGTGTGAAGAAACAATGGGGGACCTTTTAACATCGACAAGACCCTACCCAATACAGACGACCTGACAAAAGACCTGACGAGGACAGAAATCGAACAAGGACTGAAACATTTTAAGAGGGGTAAATCACCGGGGGAGGACGGCCTCCCTTTGGAGTTTTATTTGACCTTTTGGGATGTTTTAGCCGACGAACTTCTGACTGTTTTTACCGACTTTGAACATCTTGACAGACTACCTGACAGTTTTAGAGTGGGGATCGTGACTCTTTTATATAAGAAAAACGACAGGACGGACCTGAAGAACTGGAGACCGATAACCCTTTTAAACTTTGATTGTAAACTTTTTACCAAGGTTTTAACACTCAGAATGTCGTCTGTTTAGGGGAGGTGATCCACCCGGACCAAACCTGTGCCGTGCCCGGAAGGAAGATCACGGACAGCCTGATACTGATCCGAGACGCCATCTGTTATGCAAGAGACAGAAACATGCGGCTTGTAGTCCTAAATTTAGATTTTGAAAAAGCCTTTGATCGGGTCTCGCACCAGTACCTCTTTAAGGTACTACAAAAAATGGGTTTCCCGGACAGGTTCTTAGCTTGGGTGGGACTGCTGTACGGGGACATCACCAGCAAAATCCTTGTAAATGGGCATCTGTCAAAAGCAGTGGGAGTACACTGCGGCGTCCATCAGGGCTGTCCATTATCTCCTCTTCTGTTCGTGGCCTGTATTGAACCACTGGCACAGGTCTTGAGAAGGGACCAAGGGATCAGTGGGGTGGGTATCCCGGGGAGTGGGGGGATGACCGCCAAGTGCGTCTTTTACATGGACGACGTCAACATTTTATGTACCGACCTCTTATCTGTCGACAGGACTCTGGACAGGACTGACTGGTACGGACGAGCCTCTGGGGCGAGACTGAACAGAGACAAGACAGAGGCCCAATTCTTCGGACCATGGGCAGACCCAGACTTGACCAGACTACCTCTGACAGTTAAACTGACGGACATAAGGGTACTGGGGGTAAAGTTTGACCGGGGGGGAGGAGGGAGCGGTAACTGGAGTGGAATCCTGGGGACTGTAAGACAGAGACTGGGTTTTTGGGGACTACGACAGCTGACTTTTGAGGGCAAGGTTTTAATCATTAAAGCTGTGATTTTACCCGTGCTTTTATGAATCAGTTCTGTTTTTATCCCCCCTCGAAGGAGTATTTTAGATCTGGAGCGAATGCTTTTTTACTTCCTGTGGGGAGGCAAGTGGGAGAGGCTGAGGAGGGAGGTGGTCAAGAGGCCCAGGTCCAAGGGGGGGAAAGGCTTGCCTGACCTCTACTTGTTCCTGGGCAGCCGCTACACAGCGTTACATCTGACTCTTGCCACCTCCCCGGTCAACAACAAGACTCAGGCCCTCGCACAGTTCTGGCTGGGATCTTACCTCAGGACTCTGAGGCTGATCCCAGTCGACCTGCGAGCCCCAGTCTCTTTCCTGCTACCCCCGCCCTACGTCCAGCTCCAGAAGTTTTTAAGACATTTTAAACTGGAAAAAGAAACAGTCACGGTCTTAACAAAACACCGCTCTCTTCTCTCTCTTGTGCAGGATCGGGAACCAGTATGTCCAGTGCGCGGGCTCGCTATAGGTGAGCCCACAATGGTTTGGCACATCGTGGCCCATCCTGCTCTCCTGAATCTGCATCGTGACCTGTCCTGGATGGTCGCCCACGAGATCCTCCCGGTCAGGGCCGTTATGCACTCACGGGGCATGGCGAGGACATCCGCGTGCCCCCGACCAGGCTGCGGCCAAGAAGAGTCGGTGAGGCACATGCTCTGGGAGTGCAGAGCCGCCAGGGACCTGTGGAAGGAAGCAGGCCCCCTGATCACCTCGTGTCTGCCAGCAGACCTAACACCTCAGCTCGTGCTGTATGGGGTGGGCCGAAGGCCCTTTCCATCGAAGACCTTCACCAAGCTCTGGCCCACCCTCACGTGCCTGAAGGAAGCACTGTGGTCCTCCCGTAACCTGCTGGTAGCGAAAAATGTAGAGACCACCCCCCAGGCAGTGGCCATGGTAGCCACGGAAGCCCTGGGGTGGTACGAAAGGAAGGGGGCCTCGACCCCAGGCGAAGGGTCCTCCACAACACCCTAGGTCCCGGCGGCCACGGCCTGACAGCGCCGCGCTTAGGGCGATGCGCCTAGGGGAGGGATCTCCTCTGGGCCCCGAAGGACGGGACGATGATCTATTCAGAAGAGCAGGAGGAGGTGAGCTTGATAACGACTCACCCCGCTCCTGTACAAGGGACTGAAGACAGCCTTTTAACAAAGTGGCTTTTTAACATGTTTTTCATGTCTTAAAAATGTTTTACCTTTGTTAGATCATTAGTACACATTTTAAATGGCTTTTACAGATGTGATGTTTTTACAAGGAAAGTACTTTTATTAATGGTTGTTTTCATTGATTTTAACAACATGTACTTTTTAACAAATTTAAATGTAACTTTCAAATGCTGTGTTTTATGCTTTGTTGCCGTTTTTATGTGTATAAATGATGTAGAAAATGTATGAGCTGTTTTTAAAGGAATTGTGCCAATAAAACTTTTCCAAAAGAAAAAAAAATCTGTTCTTATCAGTTTAATATCTGATACGTCCCCTATCTGGGGACCATATATTAAATAGATTTTTGGAATAGGGAGATGGAATAGGGGCTTGCTCCGTCCACTCCATGCATCGACCTGGTATTGCAGTACCTCCAGGAACGGTGCACCCCCTGCCGTTGTAAAGAAAAACTAACATATTTCTCTAGTGTTCATTTATCAGGACCGTGATGGATAATTACATTTAAGGTAGTTCATCTGAACGCCAATGATGACTAGATCGTGGTGGTCAAGTCAGTCAACTATTCTATTGACCACGACAGCTGATATGAATGGTGAGTTTCATCAAAATCAAAGTTAATTTGTCGCATGCACAGGATACAGGGTGTAAACTACAGTGAAATGCTTACTTGCAAGCTCTCCTAAACAATAATATACACGAATAGCTAAATAAAGTCGTTAAAAAAATAGTTATGATTGGAAATATATACACAATAACAATATACAGTATAAACTATGAAATGTGCTTAAGTCATGTACTGGTAAACATGGACTGTCACTCATACAGGTAACGTTATCTGATGTTTTCTCATGTTGTGTTGTCAGGTGTCTCTGCCATGCTATGTTGTTGTCTTAGGTCTCTCTTTATGTAGTAGTGTTGTCAGGTGTGTTTTGTCCTATATTTTTATTTATCCCAGTTCCTGTCCCCGCAGGAGGCCTTTTGCCTTTTGGGAGGCCGTCATTGTAAATAATAATTTATTCTTAACTGACTTGCCTAGTTAAATCTCTCTCTGTGCTCTCTCTCTCTCTCTCAGCTGTTTCTCTCTCCCTCTCTCTGTGCTCTCTCTCTCTCTCTCTCAGCTGTTTCTCTCTCCCTCTCTCTGTGCTCTCTCTCACTCTGCTGTCTCTCTCTCTCTCAGCTGTTTCTCTCTCCCTCTCTCTGTGCTCTCTCTCTCTCTCTCTCAGCTGTTTCTCTCTCCCTCTCTCTGTGCTCTCTCTCACTCTGCTGTCTCTCTCTCGCTCAGCTGTTTCTCTCTCCCTCTCTATGTCTCTCTCTCCCTCTCAATTCAATTCAAGGGCCTTTATTGGCATGGGAAACATGTGTTAACATGGCCAAAGCAAGTGAAGTAGAGACTATACAAAAGTGAAATAAACAATAAAAATTAACAGTAAACATTACACTCATAGAAGTTCCAAAATAATAAAGACAGTACAAATGTCATATTATATATATATATATATACAGTGTTGTAACGATATGCAAATGGTTAAAGTACAAAAGGGAAAATAAATAAACATAAATATGGGTTGTATTTAGAATAGCAGACCCTCACACCAAATTGAGTTGAAGGTTTTTTGAAATCAACAAAGCATGAAGTCTTTGCCTTTGTTTTGGTTTGTTTGTTAATTAGGGTGTGCAGGGTGAATATGTGGTCTGTCGTACGATAATTTGGTAAAAAGCCAATTTTACATTTGCTCAGTACATACTTTTCACTGAGGAAATGTACAAGTATGTTGTTAATGACAATGCAGAGGATTTTCCCAAGGTTGCTGTTGACACATATCCCACGGTAGTTATTGGGGTCAAATTTGTCTCCACTTTTGTGGATTGGGGTGAATCAGTCCGTGGTTCCAAATATTGGGGAAGATGCCAGAGCTAAGGATGATGTTAAAGAGTTTTAGTATAGTCAATTGGAATTTGTGGTCTATATATTTGATAATTTCATTAAGGATACCATCAACACCACAGGCCTTTTTGGGTTGGAGGGTTTTTATTTTGTCCTGTAGCTCATTCAAGGTCATTGGAGAATCCAGTGGGTTCTGGTCGTCTTTAATAGTTGATTCTAAGATTTGTATTTGATCATGTATATGTTTTTGCTGTTTGTTCTTTGTTATAGAGCCAAAAAGATTGGAGAAGTGGTTTCTCATACATCTCCATTTTGGATGGATAATTCTTTGTGTTGTTTGTTTAGTGTTTAAACATTTTCCCAGAAGTGGTTCGAGTCTATGGATTCTTCAATTACATTGAGCTGATTTCTGACGTGCTGTTCCTTCTTTTTCCGTAGTGTATTTCTGTATTGTTTTAGGGATTCACCATGGCGATGGCGTGGACTCAGGTTTTTGGGGTCTCTGTTTTTGGTTGGACAGGTTTCTCAATTTCTTTCTTAGGCTTTTGCATTCTTCATCAAACCATTTGTCATTGTTCATTTTCTTCGGTTTTCTGTTTGACATTTTTAGATTTGATAGGGAAGGTGAGAGGTCAAATATACTGTTTGGGTTTTCTACTGCCAGGTTTACACCTACACTATTACTATTACTATTAAACATTTTGTCCAGGAAATTGTCTAGAAGGGATTGAATTTGTTGTTGCCCAATAGTTTTTTGGTAGATTTCCACACTACTCTCCTTCCATCTATAGCATTTCTTAATATTGTTCATCTCTTTTGGCTTTGATGCCTCATGATTTAGTATTGCTCTGTTCAAGTAGACTGTGATTTTGCTGTGATCTGACAGGGGTGTTAGTGGGCTGTTTGTGAACGCTCTGAGAGACTCTAGGTTGAGGTCAGTGATAAAGTAGTCTACAGCACTACTGCCAAGAGATGAGCTATACTTGTACCTACCATAGGAGTCCCCTCAAAGCCTACCATTGACTATGTACAGACCCAGTGTGTGACAGAGCTGCAGGAGTTCATTCAGGACTATCTGTAATCATGGTAGTATCTACATTAATGTAGAAGTGTTTAGAAACATATTCTATTCTCATTAACAATATAAAAAAAGTGACTCCAAAATGACACAATACATTATTTAACATTAATTTATATTGGGCACTAATTAATCTAAAACACAAACAAAACAAAAAACAAATGCATCCAACAGGTGTGTTGAGTCAGAAGGTTGATGTAGTCATTGCGTGCTAGAAATATGGGACCAAATACTACACTTTATTTATACAAATATTTAGGGGTGTCAATAATTTGAGACCTACCTTTTTGAGGAAAAAATAGTATTACTTGTTAAACAAAATATTTTAAATGTGCAAATGTACTAGTATAAAATAATATAATTTCCATATAATATAGCTCAGTATATGAATTGTTTACTGTATACAGTCATTAGTGTGTGTGTGTGTGTGTGTGTGTGTCCATGAAGACCGATGAACCTCTCCGACCATGAGATGACAGTGAGGCAACAGAACTGTGCAGACTTGATGATTATGTTCCGTGACCAATCCACCAATCCCATCAGAGACAAGGGAGATTGAGATCCTACTGTATAATGGACAGTAAGTTTTGTGTGTTGTGTGTGTGTGTGTGTGTGTGTGTGTGTGTGTGTGTGTGTGTGTGTGTGTGTGTGTGTGTGTGTGTGTGTGTGTGTGTGTGTGTGTGTGTGTGTGTGTGTGTGTGTGTGTGTGTGTGTGTGTGTGTGTGTGTGTTTGTTGCACTGTCAGTTAGGGCAGGGGTCATCTGTTTTCTCCCCATTTTAGATGGGAGAGAATTTAACAATCATGTCATGAATTATAGATTATGACCAGTAGAGGCCGCTGTTGCACCACCAAAGTAACTATGCTTCATGATCTATGATGAAGCACTTACTCCACCTTGTGGGGTAGATCATATTAATTCATGCAAAAAGTCAGACATGAATAAACTACCAATTACTTCATTTAATTTCATTTAATCAATTCATTCATTATTTTGACCATTATTGTCCTCCACACCACTAAGGTAGTATTCACAACATTTTCCCAAGCAAATCAAACCGTCAACCACAACATGTCCACACTCATTCAAACACCTGGGGCAGGTAGCCTAGCGTTGGGCCAGTAACCGAAGCTGGATCGAATCCCCGAGCTGACAAGGTAAAACAAATCTGTCATTCTGCCCCTGAACAAGGCAATTAACCCACTGTTCCCCGGTAAGGCGTCATTGTAAATAAGAATTTGTTCTTAATTGACATGCCTAGTTAAATAAAGAAAAAAAATCATGGAGCGGGTTTGTTAGATTAAAAATGTTTGTTTAATTTAAACAGAATTGTCACATACAGAAAGGCACGTAATACATGAGAACAAAACAACAAGTCAAATCAAATTCATAATCATTGCATGTACATTTCCAGGTGTATCAAAACGGAGAAACAAAGAATCTCAGTAATGCTTCATTTTTACAACCCACTGTTTAGCAGGAAGTGTAGTTACTTACAAATTAAAACGGTAATTACGTGATAATTGCATATAACACTTCGGTTTCGTTGAGATTCATTGAACCAATCAAGTACCATCTAAGGGTTGCAAAATTCCGCTTCTGGAGTGACCTGAATATTGTAAACCGGGTTGTAAAATGAAACAGTACCAGAATCCCATATTGTAAATAGTCAGCAGCAGATGAACAACAACACAAACAAACCAACAAACTAGAGGTGAAAGGTTATTAAAACAAACAAATATAAGATATGGTCCGTATTTGAAATGGAAAGTCCTCACACCAGTCTCTCCTCTCACAGATACCAGTCCTCACACCAGTCTCTCCTCTCCTCACACAGATACCAGTTAGATACTAGTCCTCACACCAGTCTCTCCTCTCCTCACACAGATACCAGTTAGATACTAGTCCTCACACAGGTACCAGTTAGATACCAGTCCTCACACAGATACCAGTTAGATACTAGTCCTCACACCAGTCTCTCCTCTCCTCACACAGATACCAGTTAGATACTAGTCCTCACACCAGTCTCTCCTCTCCTCACACAGATACCAGTTAGATACTAGTCCTCACACCAGTCTCTCCTCTCCTCACACAGATACCAGTTAGATACTAGTCCTCACACAGGTACCAGTTAGATACCAGTCCTCACACAGATACCAGTTAGATACTAGTCCTCACACCAGTCTCTCCTCTCCTCACACAGATACCAGTTAGATACTAGTCCTCACACCAGTCTCTCCTCTCCTCACACAGATACCAGTTAGATACTAGTCCTCACACCAGTCTCTCCTCTCCTCACACAGATACCAGTTAGATACTAGTCCTCACACAGGTACCAGTTAGATACCAGTCCTCACACAGATACCAGTTAGATACCAGTCCTCACACAGATACCAGTTAGATACTAGTCCTCACACCAGTCTCTCCTCTCCTCACACAGATACCAGTTAGATACTAGTCCTCACACAGGTACCAGTTAGATACCAGTCCTCACACAGATACCAGTTAGATACTAGTCCTCACACCAGTCTCTCCTCTCACAGATACCAGTCCTCACACAGATACCAGTTAGATACTATTCCTCACACAGATACCAGTTAGATACTAGTCCTCACACAGTTACCAGTTAGATACCAGTCCTCACACAGATACCAGTTAGATACTAGTCCTCACACCAGTCTCTCCTCTCCTCACATAGGTACCAGTTAGATACTAGTCCTCACACCAGTCTCTCCCCTCCTCACACAGATACCAGTTAGATACTAGTTCTCACACAGATACCAGTTAGATACCAGTCCTCACACCAGTCTCTCCTCTCCTCACACAGATACCAGTTAGATACTAGTCCTCACACCAGTCTCTCCTCTCCTCACACAGATACCAGTTAGATACTAGTCCTCACACCAGTCTCTCCTCTCCTCACACAGATACCAGTTAGATACCAGTCCTCACACAGGTACCAGTTAGATACCAGTCCTCACACCAGTCTCTCCTCTCCTCACACAGATACCAGTTAGATACTAGTCCTCACACCAGTCTCTCCTCTCCTCACACAGGTACCAGTTAGATACCAGTCCTCACACAGGTACCAGTTAGATACCAGTCCTCACACAGATACCAGTTAGATACCAGTCCTCACACAGATACCAGTTAGATACTAGTCCTCACACAGATACCAGTTAGATACCAGTCCTCACACAGATACCAGTTAGATACCAGTCCTCACACAGATACCAGTTAGATACTAGTCCTCACACCAGTCTCTCCTCTCACAGATACCAGTCCTCACACAGATACCAGTTAGATACTATTCCTCACACAGATACCAGTTAGATACTAGTCCTCACACAGTTACCAGTTAGATACCAGTCCTCACACAGATACCAGTTAGATACTAGTCCTCACACAGTTACCAGTTAGATACCAGTCCTCACATAGGTACCAGTTAGATACTAGTCCTCACACCAGTCTCTCCCCTCCTCACACAGATACCAGTTAGATACTAGTTCTCACACAGATACCAGTTAGATACCAGTCCTCACACCAGTCTCTCCTCTCCTCACACAGATACCAGTTAGATACTAGTCCTCACACCAGTCTCTCCTCTCCTCACACAGATACCAGTTAGATACTAGTCCTCACACCAGTCTCTCCTCTCCTCACACAGATACCAGTTAGATACCAGTCCTCACACAGGTACCAGTTAGATACCAGTCCTCACACCAGTCTCTCCTCTCCTCACACAGATACCAGTTAGATACTAGTCCTCACACCAGTCTCTCCTCTCCTCACACAGGTACCAGTTAGATACCAGTCCTCACACAGGTACCAGTTAGATACCAGTCCTCACACCAGTCTCTCCTCTCCTCACACAGATACCAGTTAGATACCAGTCCTCACACCAGTCTCTCCTCTCCTCACACAGATACCAGTTAGATACTAGTCCTCACACCAGTCTCTCCTCTCCTCACACAGATACCAGTTAGATACCAGTCCCCACACAGATACCAGTTAGATACTAGTCCTCACACCAGTCTCTCCTCTCCTCACACAGATACCAGTTAGATACCAGTCCTCACACAGGTACCAGTTAGATACCAGTCCTCACACCAGTCTCTCCTCTCCTCACACAGATACCAGTTAGATACCAGTCCTCACACCAGTCTCTCCTCTCCTCACACAGATACCAGTTAGATACTAGTCCTCACACCAGTCTCTCCTCTCCTCACACAGATACCAGTTAGATACCAGTCCTCACACAGATACCAGTTAGATACTAGTCCTCACACCAGTCTCTCCTCTCCTCACACAGATACCAGTTAGATACCAGTCCTCACACAGGTACCAGTTAGATACCAGTCCTCACACCAGTCTCTCCTCTCCTCACACAGATACCAGTTAGATACTAGTCCTCACACCAGTCTCTCCTCTCCTCACACAGATACCAGTTAGATACCAGTCCTCACACAGGTACCAGTTAGATACCAGTCCTCACACAGATACCAGTTAGATACTAGTCCTCACACCAGTCTCTCCTCTCCTCACACAGATACCAGTTAGATACCAGTCCTCACACAGGTACCAGTTAGATACCAGTCCTCACACCAGTCTCTCCTCTCCTCACACAGATACCAGTTAGATACTAGTCCTCACACCAGTCTCTCCTCTCCTCACACAGATACCAGTTAGATACTAGTCCTCACACCAGTCTCTCCTCTCCTCAGACTCAGAATCACACACCTTTCAAGGCTCATCTTGAAGTGCACCTGTATAGTGTCCTCTGTCCACTGTGGAGTACACCTGTAGTGTCCTCTGTCCACTGTGGAGTACACCTGTAGTGTCCTCTGTCCACTGTGGAGTACACCTGTAGTGTCCTCTGTCCACTGTGGAGTACACCTGTAGTGTCCTCTGTCCACTGTGGAGTACACCTGTAGTGTCCTCTGTGGAGTACACCTGTAGTGTCCTCTGTCCACTGTGGAGTACACCTGTAGTGTCCTCTGTCCACTGTGGAGTACACCTGTAGTGTCCTCTGTCCACTGTGGAGTACACCTGTAGTGTCCTCTGTCCACTGTGGAGTACACCTGTAGTGTCCTCTGTCCACTGTGGAGTACACCTGTAGTGTCCTCTGTCCACTGTGGAGTACACCTGTAGTGTCCTCTGTCCACTGTGGAGTACACCTGTAGTGTCCTCTGTCCACTGTGGAGTACACCTGTAGTGTCCTCTGTCCACTGTGGAGTACACCTGTAGTGTCCTCTGTAATAGAGGAGCTGGGCCGTTCCACAAAATCAGTGTCTTTTGCGTCCAGTTGAAAGTCCCAGTTATTTTGTTCCTTTGGCAGTCATTTCTGAAGATGATTATTTATTGTGATTAGTGATTCCTTTAGGTCTGTCCCTCATTTTAAGGAATAGTTAGTTGTCCAACTGAATGTATTCAACTGAAATGTGTCTCCCGTATTGAACCCAAACCCTCTGAATCAGAGGTACGGGGGGCTGCTGTACTCAACACCCACGTCGTCCGGGGAACAATGAGTTAACTGCCTTTCTCAGGGGCAGAAAAACAACTTTTTCCCTTGTCAGCTCTGGGATTTGATCCAGCAAGCTTTCGGTTACTGCCACAACACTCTAACCACTAGGCCGCCTGCCTCTCTAACCACTAGACCGCCTGTCGCTCTAACCACTAGGCCGCCTGTCGCTCTAACCACTAGGCCGCCTGCCTCTCTAACCACTAGGCCGCCTGCCTCTCTAACCACTAGGCCGCCTGTCGCTCTAACCACTAGGCCGCCTGTCGCTCTAACCACTAGGCCGCCTGTCGCTCTAACCACTAGGCCGCCTGTCACTCTAACCACTAGGCCGCCTGTCGCTCTAACCACTAGGCCGCCTGCCTCTCTAACCACTAGGCCGCCTGCCTCTCTAACCACTAGGCCGCCTGCCTCTCTAACCACTAGGCCGCCTGTCTCTCTAACCACTAGGCCGCCTGCCTCTCTAACCACTAGGCCGCCTGCCTCTCTAACCACTAGGCCGCCTGCCTCTCTAACCACTAGGCCGCCTGCCTCTCTAACCAATAGGCCGCCTGTCGCTCTAACCACTAGGCCGCCTGCCTCTCTAACCACTAGGCCGCCTGCCTCTCTAACCACTAGGCCGCCTGCCTCTCTAACCACTAGGCCGCCTGCCTCTCTAACCCACTAGGCCGCCTGTCGCTCTAACCACTAGGCCGCCTGTCGCTCTAACCACTAGGCCGCCTGCCTCTCTAACCACTAGGCCGCCTGTCGCTCTAACCACTAGGCCGCCTGCCTCTCTAACCACTAGGCCGCCTGTCGCTCTAACCACTAGGCCGCCTGCCTCTCTAACCACTAGGCCGCCTGCCTCTCTAACCACTAGGCCGCCTGTCGCTCTAACCACTAGGCCGCCTGTCGCTCTAACCACTAGGCCGCCTGTCGCTCTAACCACTAGGCCGCCTGTCGCTCTAACCACTAGGCCGCCTGTCGCTCTAACCACTAGGCCGCCTGCCGCTCTAACCACTAGGCCGCCTGCCGCTCTAACCACTAGGCCGCCTGCCTCTCTAACCACTACAAGGAGATGTATGGCTGAATTAAAACCTGTTGGGGCTAACCACACAAGGAGATGTATGGCTGATTTAAAACCTGTTGGGGCTAGGGGGTACAAGGAGATGATTGGCTGATTTAAAACCTGTTGGGGCTAGGGGGCACAAGGAGATGTATGGCTGATTTAAAACCTGTTGGGGCTAGGGGGCACAAGGAGATGTATGGCTGATTTAAAACCTGTTGGGGCTAGGGGGCACAAGGAGATGTATGGCTGATTTAAAACCTGTTGGGGCTAAGGGGGCACAAGGAGATGATTGGCTGATTTAAAACCTGTTGGGGCTAGGGGGCACAAGGAGATGTATGGCTGATTTAAAACCTGTTGGGGCTAAGGGGGCACAAGGAGATGATTGGCTGATTTAAAACCTGTTGGGGCTAGGGGGCACAAGGAGATGTATGGCTGATTTAAAACCTGTTGGGGCTAGAGGGGCACAAGGAGATGATTGGCTGATTTAAAACCTGTTGGGGCTAGGGGGGCACAAGGAGATGATTGGCTGATTTAAGAAGAAATCATCAACCCTGTTACTTCATCTGGTACTTAATATAGTAAAACCCCAAAAAATGTAAAGTCTTGAGATGGTAAAACATGTTTTTTTTTTATTAAGTTGAACATATGCTCTTTATGACAGAATGTAAACATTTGTTGAAATCAGAGTTTACATTTTTTTTTTTTTTACCAAATGAGACACTTCTCAGAAGTCACTGAATCGGTGGAACGACCCAACTACCACAAGATGGTAAAATAACCCTGATATCACAGTGTTGTAGACTGTCCACTCTTCTCAGCTATTCAAATGATTTATTACTATTGGAATTCCGTAAAAGCTCATAAATAAAATCCCGTGAGATATTTGAGTTTTGTAAGAGACTGAAGAAGTGACACCGTTCACATGTCTTTATATTGTCTTGATGTTTATCGAGCGATAACCTGGTGGGAATACAAACTGATAACCCCATCGGATTGATTTTGTCTCAGGCAGAAGTCTTATCACAAAACCTCAGTGGCCTTAGTGGGTAAAGATTCATCAGGCAACCATATATGTGCCCCCACCCCCACCCCACCCCCCCCCACCCCCACCCCCAGACAGCACCTCCTCACTTCTCTATAAATTATTTTCTAAATAAAAACAACAACAAAGTCATTAAAAAAAACGTGTATCAAACAACATATTGCACTTTTAAAATGTATCCAATAAAAGAAGTAAACGAACCAAGTCAGTTTTAAAAGATGACAAACGTGTGACTGCAGGCAATAAGGAAGAAATGAGGAAAGTCTGTCTGTAAGACATGAAACAGAGTCCACAGCGTACATCCCAAATGGCATCCTCGCTATATAGTGCACTACAGGCCCCATAGGGCTCTGGTCTAAAGTAGTGCACTACAGGCCCCATAGGGCTCTGGTCTAAAGTAGTGCACTACAGGCCCCATAGGGCTCTGGTCTAAAGTAGTGCACTACAGGCCCCATAGGGCTCTGGTCTAAAGTAGTGCACTACAGGCCCCATAGGGCTCTGGTCTAAAGTAGTGCACTATAAAGGGAATAGGGTGCCTTATGGGACACAACCATTAAAAACAATAAAACAAGATGTGTGTGTGTGTGTGTGTGTGTGTGTGTGTGTGTGTGTGTGTGTGTGTGTGTGTGTGTGTGTGTGTGTGTGCGCATGTGTGTGTGCGTGCGTGTGTGTGTGTGTCCATGAAGACCGATGAACCTCTCCGACCATGAGACGACAGTGAGGCAACAGAACTGTGCAGACTTGATGATTATGTTCCGTGAGCAATCCACCAATCCCATCAGAGACAAGGGAGATTGAGATCCTATTGTATAATGAACAGTAAGTTAGAAACCATGGTTAAACCCAAGTCCTCTGTCTGAAACCATCAGGCTCGATCCCACCTCTTCTGATCTTCATCACTTACAAATGCACCATTCTGATGGAGTTCTGACTGAGTCCGGAGATCATTTGTTGCAGTGTGACGTTGTGGACTGCATCATCCTCTTCTGACCAATGGAAATCTTAGGAGTGAACAGGAAGTAGACTCTCGTGATATGACTTAACATTGGGAGAACCAGTATTAATCAAGGATTACAACATTCTCAGCCGTCTGTTGTTATGATGTCTGTTCTTGCACCTCACTTTGACTTGATATTCAGTGTTATTCTGGCTGGTGAGATTAACCAGTCTGTGACCATGTTTTCACAGATCCATTCTCCCCCACCAGGCAGCACCAGGACCAACGCTATACTGTAGAACCTCACCACTGTAGGTTCTAATCACTTATAAATATACTATTTTGATGTTCTGCGCTCTGAGATCCGCCCGGAGATCATTTGTTGCTGTGTGTGGTTGTGGACAGCATTAGGCTGACACCAGGACACTCTCCATAGCACGCTGAAAATTCTCCCAATTCCTCCAGAATAGCGCCAGCAGACACATGCCCAGGAAGGTGCCCATCACGTGGCGTCGGCTCCTCAGGAGGGGTGCGGCGAACTTGGCGGCCGTGGAGACGCACACGAGGATCACGGTGACGAGGGCGAGCATGATGTTGATGCTCTTACCCAGAAGCACCCTGGCGTCACTGGACTCGAGCTGTACAGTTTGTTGTTGCTGCTGCTGGAGCTCTAGTTTAGAGACCCGCGTCTGACACGACTCTAGAGCTTCCTATAGAGGTCGGAGGGAGGGAGGGAGGGAGGGAGGGAGAGAGAAGGGGCGGGGGGGGAGGGAGGGAGGGAGAGAGAAGGGGGAGGGAGGGAGAAGGAGGGGGAAGGGAGGGAGGGAGAAGGAGGGGGAAGGGAGGGAGGGAGAAGGAGGGTGGGGGCGAGGGAAGAAGAAGGAGAGGGAGAAGGAGGGTGGGGGGAAGGGAGAAGGGAGAAGGGAGGGAGGGAGAGAGAAGGGGCGGGGGGAGGGAGGGAGTGAGAGAGAACAGTGGTCAATAAAGCCTGTCTAGCAAACATAACCTTGGGTTTAAACAGAGGAGCAATGGGATTGATTTCATATTAAAGGAGTTTAATATGTCTAGTCCTCCTTCTCCTAGGATAGATTAGTACTTTATTGTTCATCTTGGAAAGCAAATTATTTTTCTCCCAACCCTCCCAGACACACTCATGACACATTTATGTAAGCACAGAGTGAACTGTAGTGCAGAGCCTCTGCCACAGTTTAGCCTTGCTCAAGGGCACATTGGTAGTTAAGTAGTAACTTGCCTCGGCCAAAAAAGCCCATAACAATGGCCCATAACAATGACCCATAACAATGGCCCATAACAACGACCCATAACAACAACCCATAACAATGGCCCATAACAACGACCCATAACAACGACCCATAACAATGGCCCATAACAATGGCCCATAACAACGACCCATAACAATGGCCCATAACAACAACCCATAACAATGGCCCATAACAACGACCCATAACAATGGCCCATAACAATGGCCCATAACAACGACCCATAACAATGGCCCATAACAACAACCCATAACAATGGCCCATAACAACGACCCATAACAACAACCCATAACAATGGCCCATAACAATGGCCCATAACAATGGCCCATAATGCAGGAGCTGTTTCTGTAGTGGGAGGCAGCTTGACGTTACAAGTTCACCACCAGGACAGGATGCTATCTATCGTTTATTACCAGACCTTGGTAAAGGATTGTATGTAGCTATTATCCAGGGTGAAAGTACATTTCTTCCAGCTACAGGACCTCCTAGGCGTAACATGTTGAGCGGTCTAATCATAGAATCCCTATTTGAACCACAACCTGTCATGATGTTTTTATCTGACTGTCAAACAATCACTTCCAAGGGCCCCAGTAAAGTTTGGCTGCCTGCCCACTTCCGTCCACTCTAAAATCATTCTCGCAGCCATACAGTGCACTGTGCACCCTGCATTTGATGAATGAAAAGAGATGTCCCTGATTATCCATCTCCGTCTAGGAGGCCCGGTAGACTACTCTCTCCTCTCCTCTCCACCTCCCCTCTCCTCCCTCTCCTCCTATAGTACCTGTATATCCCTGGCTCTCTCTCCTCTCCTCTCCTCTCCTCTCCTCTCCTCCTCTCCTCTCCTCTCCTCTCCTCTCCTCTCCTCTCCTCTCCCTCTCTCCTCTCCTCTCCTCTCCTCTCCTCTCCTCTCCTCTCCTCTCCTCTCCTCCTATAGTACCTGTATATCCCTGGCTCTCTCGTAGGCCTGGTAGGCTACTCTCTCCTCGATGCTTGCCAGCTCCTGTTTCAGGTCGGCTGTTTCCGCCTGGTGGAGCTCTGTCAGGTCATTCAGCTGGTCCTCCAACCGCTCATACCTATCAGAAAATAGAAGAAGAATGGGTTATTCACTCATACCTAACAGGAAATACAAATGTATACACAATGGCGATTGGTCATTCACCGGCAATTTAGGTACATAGCAACAAGAACTGCTTTGGACAAGCAGAACAAAACAGCCAAATAAACATCTGTTTTCCCAGCTTGGCATATAGAGGACATCATCTGTGTACTATACAAGTACCACGCAAGGTACTGAGCACCCCAGCCATGTTGTTCCTGCTGTTGTAGCTGATACTACTGTGTTTAACTTCTTGGATATAGGGGGCGCTCTTTTAATTTATGGATAAAAAAACGTGCCTGTTTTAAGAGCAATATTTTGTCACGAAAAGATGCTCGACTATGCATATAATTGAAAGCTTTGGAAGGAAAACACTCTGACGTTTCCAAAACTGCAAAGATATTATCTGTGAGTGCCACAGAACTCATGCTTCAGGCGAAACCAAGATGAAACTTCAAACAGGAAATGAGCAGAATTTTTGAGGCTCTGTTTTCCATTGTCTCCTTATATGGCTGTGAATGCGCCAGGACTGAGCCTGCCCTTTCTGTCGTTTCTCCAAGGTGTCTGCAGCATTGTGACGTATTTGTAGGCATATCATTGGAAGATTGGCCATAAGAGACTACATTTACCAGGGGTCCGCCCGGTGTCCTTTGTCTAAATTGGTGCGTAATCTACAAGCTGCACGCAGTCATCCAGTGATTGAGAGGAGAGGAGGCTTCCACGAACGATATATCATGAAGAGATATGTGAAAAACACCTTGAGGATTGATTCTAAACAACGTTTACCATGTTTCAGTCGATATTATGGAGTTAATTTGGAAAAAAGTTTGGAGTTTTGATGACTGAATTTTCTGTTTTTTTTGGTAGCCAAACGTGACGCACCAAACGGAGCGATTTCTCCTAAACAAATAATCTTTCAGGAAAAACTGAGCATTTGCTATCTAACTGAGGGTCTCCTCATTGAAAACATCCGAAGTTCTTCAAAGGTAAATTATTTATTTGAATGCTTTTCTGGTTTTTGTGAAAATGTTGCCTGCTGATGCTAACGCTAAATGCTACGCTAGCTACGCTAGCTGTTACACAAATTCTTGTTTTGCTATGGTTGAGAAGCATATTTTGAAAATCTGAGATGACAGTGTTGTTAACAAAAGGCTAAGCTTGAGAGCTAGCATATTAATTTCATTTCATTTGCGATTGTCATGAATAGTTAACGTTGTGTTATGCTAATGAGCTGCGGGGATAATTACACTCCTGGATACAGGTTTTTTTCGTAGCTAAACGTGAAGAACAAAACAGAGCGATTTGTCCTAAACAAATAATATTTTTGGAAAAACTGAACATTTGCTATCTAACTGAGAGTCTCCTCATTGAAAACATCTGAAGTTCTTCAAAGGTAAATGATTTTATTTGAATGCTTTTCTGGTGTTTGTGAAAATGTTGCCTGCTGTTGCTAACGCTAAATGCTACGCTAGCTACGCTAGCTGTTACACAAATGCTTGTTTTGCTATGATTGAGAAGCATATTTTGAAAATCTGAGATGACAGTGTTGTTAACAAAAGGCTAAGCTTGAGAGCTAGCATATTAATTTCATTTCATTTGCGATTTTCATGAATAGTTAACATTGCGTTATGGTAATGAGCTTGAGGCTGGATTCACGATCCCGGATCCGGGATGGCTAGAATCAAGAGGTTAAATGGAGGTTCCCAATGCTGTGTGTTCTGAACCTGTAGCTCACCTCCAGTAACATTCCTACAACATTCCTACAACATTCTTATAGCATTCTTACAACATTCCTACAACATTCCTACAACATTCTTACAGTATTCCTATAACATTCCTACAGCATTCTTACAACATTCCTACAACATTCCTACAACATTCCTACAACACTCTGTAATGGGATCCAATTGCTGCTATAGTAACCCCACCTGTATCTTTCCTCCTGTAGCGTCTGGGTGATGAAACCGTAGTCTTTCTTGAACTGGGTCCTGAGTGTCTCCATGTCCTCCTCCAGCTGCCCCTGGGTCTCCCTGATCTCTCTCACCTCCTCCATGGTCATGTCAAGCCTCCCCTGGCCGTCCCCAACCTCCAGGCTCTGTCCAGGAGTCACTGCAGCCCCCGAACCCCCTTCTAGACCCAGGCCAACCCCATGAGCCAAGGTGTTCCCGTTGCTGTCCGCAGACAGGGACGTGCCAGAGGAACACTCGTCGTCGCTGGTGTACTTGGGGGTCGTTGTGGCGGCGGGGGTCGCGGTCTTCCCATCCCCGATGGTGGCACTGCCGCTCAGGGCCCGCCCAGTGCCTTCACAGCGGAAGGAATTGGGCGTGTCCAGGGAGGTCTTGAGGTGGGCGATGTTGTCGGCACTGCCAAACTTGTTCCTGGAGGAGAAGATGAACTTTTAATTATCTATCGTCATAGAAACACAGAGGTCAATGTATGATGTCATGGTGATTCTATATCCACTGAGACAAGCTGTCTCTTCTGTCTGAGACCCAGAATCAATCCCGGGGGCTTTGTTAGCTCTCACACACACACACACACACACACACACACACACACACACACACACAGGTCAACGAATGGTGGCCTGATAAATCTGTATCCCACACACACACACACACACAGGTCAACGAATGGTGGCCTGATAAATCTGTATCCCACACACACACACACACACACACACACAGGTCAACGAATGGTGGCCTGATAAATCTGTATCCCTACACACACACACACACACACACACACACACACACACACACACACACACACACACACACACACACACACACACACACACACACACGGTTGGAGCAGCACAGCATCAGTACCTGAGGAGGTTGGCAAAGTCCCGGGGCTTGCTGAAGAAGAATGGCGGTGAGAGTGAGACGCCAGGCCCTACAGTCTTGATCTTGTCCGTGGGGTGTCGGCCACTACCACTGCTCACGTTGGTGAGACTCAGCCTGTCCTTGGAGGTCTCCTTGGGACTGCTGTGGTGTTTGGAGCTGGCGTCCTTCTCACTGCTGTCCTTCATCTTCTTATGATACTGCTCCAGCTTCTTCTGCATGTTGGCGATGCTGTGTCACAACACAAGTCACAAAAGACTGTATCAAACACACGGTTGGGTTTGGTTCAAAAGAGGTATCAAGAATCCGGGGAATGTTTTCAATGTTTACAGTGTATTGGTGTGCTTGTTTCGGAAAGACCACTGTAGGTATTCAACATGCTTCTGACATATAGTTATTTAAGCAATAAGACCCGAGGAGGTGTGGTATATTGGCAATATACCACAGCCAACGGCTTAGCTGTGGTATATTGGTCATATATCACAAACCCCCGAGGTGTCTTGTTGCTATTATAAACTGGTTACCAACATAATTAGGACCGTAAAAATAAATGTTTTGTCATACCCGTGGTATACGGTCTGATATACCACAGCTGTCAGCCAATCAGCATTCAGGGCTTGAACGGTCCAGTTTATAATTGGATTTAATGTGCATTTTGCCCAAAGTCACACGAGAGGTAATATAAAACAGTACCTGTGGGCTGACTTCTGGTTCTTCTTCTCAAACACCTGCTTGATGCGTCCCACCTGCATTTTCACATTGAAATAATTAGACTATCCAGAGTGACTTGCTATCAGTGCTTTCATCACAGGTAGGTTTAACAAACGCTTATCGCAATCATTGCAAAATTAAACTTTCTTCAGGACTTCTTCTTCAGCCACTATATTCATCAAAATCAGCGCTAGCAAGAAATTAAAAGTGTTAGTCGGAGTAAGAAAAAGTTGAGTTATACACCTGCTGCTTGTCGGCACTGTTCACCAATTTCAGGTACTCAGCCACATTGTCGTCACGAGCCTCCTGCTCAATCTTCAACTCTTCAGTCACCTAAAATAACAGAAGGAAATGTATTATCCCCATAAGGACATTCTGCTATGGCTTTGTGCATACATTAAGAAATATCAAGATGATCAAGACAAGACAGTCAATGAAAAATAATAGTTCAGTCCAAGTGTGATTCACCGAGGACTTCCTCATTTACCCGGAGGATCTTCTGCTGCAGGCTGTTGAGTCCGGGGGGCAGGGAGCGGTAGGAGGAGTCTAAGCTGCGGTGGGAGGAGTCTAGGTAGCGTTGGGAGTCTGGGATGCCGCTCAGATCTAGATCTAGGTTGTTCTCTGAGCTGCCTCGACACATTGACTCCGGAATGTTCAGGCTGTTCCCTTCGCCACTGCTCCTTTCAGCCTGGAACACAACCACAGAACCTTCAGTCAGACAGACACAGGAAGGAACACAACCACAGAACCTTCAGTCAGACAGACACAGGAAGGAACACAACCACAGAACCTTCAGTCAGACAGACACAGGAAGGAACACAACCACAGAACCATCAGTCAGACAGACACAGGAAGGAACACAACCACAGAACCATCAGTCAGACAGACACACGAAGGAACACAACCACAGAACCATCAGTCAAACAGACACAGGAAGGAACACAACCACAGAACCATCAGTCAGACAGACACTGGAAGGAACACAACCACAGAACCATCAGTCAGACAGACACAGGAAGGAACACAACCACAGAACCATCAGTCAGACAGACACTGGAAGGAACACAACCACAGAACCATCAGTCAGACAGACACAGGAAGGAACACAACCACAGAACCTTCAGTCAGACAGACACAGGAAGGAACACAACCACAGAACCTTCAGTCAGACAGACACAGGAAGGAACACAACCACAGAACCATCAGTCAGACAGACACAGGAAGGAACACAACCACTGGAAATGTGTCTTCCATATTTAACCCAACCCGTCTGAATCAGAGAGGTGCGGGCCTTAAATCGACATCCACGGCGCCCGGGGAACAGTGGGTTAACTGCCTTGCTCAGGGGCAGAACGACACATTTTTACCTTGTCAGCTCGGGGACTCGATCCAGCAACCTTTCTGGCCCAACACTCTAATCACTAGGCTACCATACTTAATAAAGGACTCATAAAGGGTTTGTAAGTCATTTATAAACTGGTAATCATTAGTTTATATATCATTTATGAACCTGCTTAAACCTGCTTGAACTACAGTACCGAAAGTCAATCAGACACTCAGAGAAATGGATTTCAAAACCAAAAGTATATTTACTGGGAATGAGAAACTGTCTGACTCATGATACCAACTAAGCCACAGAGAGCTGTGGAGGACAGCTGGCCAACATCTAGACAATAATACAATGTCACATTCAATCCCCTGACTGACGAAACATACTCCAAACTCCACTGGAAAGCTTACCCATATCTAGATTGACACAAAGGCTATTCCAAATATGTGTTCCAAATACCTACTTTTCTGTGAGTGTGCTCTCTGTGTGTGTGTGTGATCTCTCTGTGTGTGTGTGTGTTCTCTGTGTGTGTGTGTGTGTGTTCTCTGTGTGTGTGTGTTCTCTGCGTGTGTTCTCTGTGTGTGTGTGTGTGTGTGTGTGTGTGTGTAAATCCCTTATTAGTCACGTCTGTTATATTTTTGGGACCCAGCTCCTAATTTGTTTACGCTGTAGCGTCCAGGTGACAGGATGATGGCCATATTATGAGTAATGATTGAGAAATGGAGCCCGTACATCTAGGTCAAAGATAATGACAGAGCAACACACACACACACACACACACCCAGCGACACACTCAGAAAATCCCCCTACTGTACTAGACAGTAAGCCATGGGTTTTATTGTGCTGATGCACCACTCTCCTATGACATCGACATGTTTCTCATGAATGCACCACACTCAGAAAACCTCTACTAGAAAGTAGCTAGTCATTGGTTTTACTATAATGCACCATTTTCCAATGACAACAACACAATGTACTTATATTCCTATGACAACAACACAATGTACTTATATTCCTATGACAACAACACAATGTACTTATATTCCTACGACAACAACACAATGTACTTATATTCCTATGACAACAACACAATGTACTTATATTCCTACGACAACAACACAATGTACTTATTTTCCTATGACAACAACACAATTTACTTATATTCCTATGACATCAACTCATTGTTATATTTCTCTATGGCATAAAGTCAACTCATCCTTTTCAAGTTCCTATGGCATCAACACATACTAGTACTAGTAGGGGGGGGGGGGTGATTGTAAGTGTTTTTCATTAGTTTTTACTGTAATGCACCATTTTCCTATGGTATCAACACACTCTTAACATGCCGATCCAGTTGTTATTTTAGGGAAGTGAAACAGTGGTACTAATCTGATATTTACATACCATGTTGACTGACACTGGCAAGTTAGAAATAGAATCTACACCACAACTGACTAGAAACAAACATTTAAGAAATCGCTCAATTAATATTGGTTGGGATTAGGGTTTCTGTTGCAGTGTGCTGTTCACGTGGCCTTCACTAAAGTACAGCCTGCTACAGAGCTAATCAAGATGAAGGGGACCATCTTTGCAAACCGTTGAGTGAGAATATTTACACAATGTGTTAATATTAAACTTCACAATTACGAGAAGAAAAACAAAGCTTTAACACTTCTTGAAAGGGTTTCAACTATGTTATAACATTGACTATCATGCGAGGTGGAAAATGCCGAAACTATAGAAACCACAGTACGTTCTAATTACGAGTAAAGACAAAAACACACCACCAACAAGCTGCTAAATCTTCATCAATGGAGGTTCACAGCAGCACGTACTGTTAGCCTGACCTTTTGCAACACAGAAATCATAAAAAATATGACTGTAGGAGAAATGTTGTAACTTAACCCCTCGATCAATGTACAAATGGCACTCTGTGCCCTTTATAATGCAACTTCTTTCGCCAGGACCCAAAGGAAGAAGAGCACTACGAAGGGAATAAGGTGTCATTTGGGACGACACAATGTGAGGTAAGGACAGACAGAACAACAACACAGCCTTATCCTTGATCAATGAACTGTCACACAGTTGGCTGGTTCTCAGACCAGCACTTAGGCTAACAATCACTAAACGCGTGGTTTTGGGTGTGTGTGTGTGTGTGTGTTTGTGTGGGTGTGTGGTGGCCCAACCAGACTCACCAGTCTTTCACTACTGCTTAACATTATAAGTTACATGACAGCTTTACCCGCCTGCCTCATGACTGTCTGTCAGGTGAAACATTGAGAAGGTACGGATTACAGAAACAGACTGGGTAAGTAGTTTTGACACACACACACACACACACAAAACCACACACACACACACACAAGCACACAAACAGTCACATTCAGATAGACACATTCAGCTCAACGCTTCTTCTTTTCATTCCTGTCACTGTCAGTACCCGTATTTTGGTATTTTATAAAACTGTATCAAGCTCTTGGTAGCCTATATTTAGTAACACCAAATTGCTGGAACTCTGAAATTTGTGTTCATAGAACATTTATACTGCCACACAAGGGTTAGATGTGTTTTACAAGGCCACAACAAAGGCATACTAATATAAAAATGACTCAAGTCATCATTCACCAGTTTCATCAGTTACTATCGGGCAAAACATAACCCAAAACACAACCCAAAACATAACCCAAAACACAACCCAAAACACAACCCAAAACACAACCCAAAACACAACCCAAAACACAACCCAAAATATAACCCAAAACACAACCCAAAACACAACCCAAAACATAACCCAAAACATAACCCAAAACACAACCCAAAACACAACCCAAAACATAACCCAAAACACAACCCAAAACACAACCCAAAACATAACCCAAAATATAACCCAAAACACAACCCAAAACACAACCGAAACAAACTGCAAATGCATCCAATGAGTTTGTAGAGTCACAAACTTGATGTAGTCATTACATGCAAGAAATGTGTGAGAAAAAAAAAATCAACTTTAGACGACTTTGATAAACTATTTGTCCAAATACACATGGGGAAATAGATACACTATATATACAAAAGTATGTGGACATCCCTTCAAACTAGTGGATTCAGCTATTTCAGCCACAACCGTTGCTGACATGTGTATTAAATCGAGCACACCGCCATGCAATCTCCATAGGAAAACATTGGCAGTAGAATGGCCTTACTGAAGAGCTCAGTGACTTTCAACGATGCACCGTCATAGGATGCCACCTTCCCAACAAGTCAGTCCGTCAAATTTCTGCCCTGCTAGAGCTTTCTTGGTCAACTGTAAGTGCTGTTATTGTGAAGTGGAAATGTCTGGGAGCAACAACGACTCAGCCGCAAAGTGGTAGGCCACACAAGCTCACAGAATGGGGACTGCCGAGTGCTGAAGTGCTTAGTGCGTTAAAATGGTCTGTCCTCGGTTGCAACACTCACTGCCTCTGGAAGCAAAGTCAGCACACAAACTGTTCGTCGGGAGCTTCGTGAAATTGGTTTCCATGGCCAAGCAGCCGCACACAAGCCTAAGATCACCTAGCCCAATGCCAAGCATCGGCTGGAGTGGCGTAAAGCTCGCCGCCATTAGACACTGGAACAGTGGAAACACATTCTCTGGAATTATGAATCACGCTTTACCATCTGGCAGTCCAACGGACAAATCTGGGTTTGACGGATGCCAGATGAACACTACCTGCCCCAATACAAAGCGCCAACTGTAAAGTTTGGTGGAGGAGCAATAATGGTCTGGGGCTGTTTTTCATGTCTCTGGCTAGACCCCTTAGCTCTAGTGAAGGGAAATCTTAACGCTACAGCACATAATGACATTCTAGACAATTCTGTGCTTCCAAATTTGTGGCAACAGTTTGAGGAAGGCAATTTCCTGTTTCAGCATGACAACGCCGCCGTGCACAAAGCAAGGTCCATACAGAAATGGTTTGTCGAGATCAGTGTGAAAGAACTTGACAGGCCTTTATAGAGCCCTGACCTCAACCCCATCAAACATCTTTGGGATGAATTGGAACGCCGACTGCGAGCCAGGCCTAATCACCCAACATCAGTGCCCGACTTCACTAATGCTCTTGTGGCTAAATGGAAGCAAGTCCCCCGCAGCAATGTTCTAACATCGAGTGGAAAGCCTTCCCAGAAGAGTGGAGGCTGTTATAGCAGCAAAAGGGGGACCAACTCCATATTAATGCCCATGATGTTGGAATGAGATGTTGGATGAGCAGGCGTCCACATACTTTTGATAATGTGCTGTACATATAGTACTTTAATTTCTAAGCGGTAAAATAGATATGTATGAAAATACCCATGAATAAAAGGTGGCATTCTGTACTGTCGCCTCATATGAAACATTTGATCTCAAAGCCAAAAATGCTGGAGTATAGAGACACTTATCATTTTAGCTTCATTGTCCAAATACACTTGAGTGTACAAAACAGTAGGAACAGCTACGCTTCCATGACAGACTGACCAGGTGAATCCTTATTGATGTCACCGTTCACCACCCAAAGGACATCCAGCCAACTTGACACAACTTGGGAAGCATTGGAGTCAACATGGGCCAGCATCCCTGTGGAACGCTTGACAACTTGTAGAGTTCTATGCCCTGAAAAATTGAGGCTGTTCCGAGGACAAAAGGGGGAGCAACTCAATATTAGGAAGGTGTTCCTAATGTTTTGTAGCTACTATTTTTCTGTCTATCGTAGCATGTAGCTACTGTATCTGTCATTCTATCGTAGCATGTAGCTACTGAATCTGTAGCTACTGTATCTGTCATTCTATCGTAGCATGTAGCTACTGAATCTGTAGCATGAAGCTATTATAGTAGCATGTAGCTACCCGATCTGTCATTCTACCGTAGCATGTAGCTACTGTATGTGTCTATCGTAGCAGGAAGCTACTGTATCTGTCTATCGTAGCATATAGCTACTGTACCTGTCATTCTATTGTAGCATGAAGCTACTGTATCTGTCATTCTATCGTAGCATGCAGCTACTGTATCTGTCATTATATCGTAGCATGCAGCTACTGTATCTGTCATTATATCGTAGCATGTAGCTACTGTATCTGTCATTATATCGTAGCATGCAGCTACTGTATCTGTCATTCTATCGTAGCATGTAGCTACTGTATCTGTCATTATATCGTAGCATGTAGCTACTGTATCTGTCATTATATCGTAGCATGTAGCTACTGTATCTGTCATTATATCGTAGCATGTAGCTACTGTATCTGTCATTCTATCGTAGCATGTAGCTACTGTATCTGTCATTATATCGTAGCATGCAGCTACTGTATCTGTCATTATATCGTAGCATGCAGCTACTGTACCTGTCATTCTATCGTAGCATGTAGCTACTGTATCTGTCATTCTATCGTAGCATGTAGCTACTGTATCTGTCATTATATCGTAGCATGTAGCTACTGTATCTGTCATTATATCGTAGCATGTAGCTACTGTATCTGTCATTATATAGCATGCAGCTACTGTATAGCATGTAGCTACTGTATCTGTCATTCTATAGCATGTAGCTACTGTATCTGTCATTATATCGTAGCATGTAGCTACTGTATCTGTCATTATATCGTAGCATGCAGCTACTGTATCTGTCATTATATCGTAGCATGTAGCTACTGTATCTGTCATTATATCGTAGCATGCAGCTACTGTATCTGTCATTCTATCGTAGCATGTAGCTACTGAATCTGTCATTCTATCGTAGCATGTAGCTACTGTATCTGTCATTCTATCGTAGCATGCAGCTACCGTATCTGTAGCATGTAGCTCCTATCGTAGCATGTAGCTACTGTATCTGTCATTCTATCGTAACATGGAGCTTTTTATTTTTTATTTGAACCTTTATTTAACTAGGCAAGTCAGTTAAGAACAAATTCTTATTTATAATGACAGCCTACCAAAAGGGCTCCTACGGGGAAGAGAGATAGAAACTAGAAAATACATACAATCTAAATATAGGACAAAACACACATAATCACAACAAGAGAGACAACACAACACTACATAAAGAGATACCTAAGACAACAACATAGCAAGGCAGCAACACATGACAACACAGCATGTTAGCAACACAACATGACAACAACATGGTAGCAACACAACATGGTACAAACATTATTGGACACAGACAACAGCACAAAGGGCAAGAAGGTATAGACAACAATACATCACACAAAGCAGCCACAACTGTCAGTAAGTGTCCATGATTGAGTCTTTGAATGAAGAGATTGAGATAAAACTGTCCCGTTTGAGTGTTTGTTGCAGCTCGTTCCAATCGCTAGCTGCAGCAAACTGAAAAGAGGAGCGACCCAGGGATGTGTGTTCTTTGGGGACCTTTAACAGAATGTGACTGGCAGAACGGGTGTTGTATGTGGAGGATTATGGCTGCAGTACATATCTCAGATAGGGGGGGAGTGAGGCCTAAGAGGGTTTAATAAATAAGCATCAACCAGTGGGTCTTGCGATGGGTATACAGAGATGACCAGTTTACAGAGGAGTATAAAGTGCAGTGATGTGTCCTATAAGGAGCATTGGTGGAAAATCTGATGGTAAAGAACATCTAGCCACTTGAGAGCACCCTTATCTGCCGATCTATAAATGATGTCTCCATAATCTAGCATTGGTAGGATGGTCATCTGAATCAGGGTTCGTTTGGCAGCTGTGGTGAAAAAGGAGCGATTATGATAGAGGAAACCAAGTCTAGATTTATATTTAGCCTGCAGCTTTGATATGTGTTGAGAGAAGGACAGTATGAGGTGACTACATCAAGCTCTAAATCATTGAGGACCTTTAAGGTTGCAGTGACACATCCATAACCTGAGCGGAAACTAGATTGCATACCCGAGAGAATACTATAGACAGAAAGCCAAGTTTTTCCAACACTTTAGATAAACAGGGCAAAATAGAAATAGGCTATAACAGTTAGGATCAGCTTGATCTCCCCTTTAAATAAAGGACGAACTGTGGCTGCCTTGCAAGCAATGGGAACCTCCTCAGAAAGGAGAGACAGGTTAAAAAGTTTGGAGATAGGCTTGGCGATAAAAGGGGCAGCAACCTTAAAGAAGAAAGGGTCTAAACCATCTGACCCAGATGTTTTTTTGGGGTCAAATTTAAGGAGCTCCTTTTGCACCTCTGACTCAGTGACTGCCTGCAGGGAGAAACTTTGTAGCAGGGCAGCGGAAAGAGGGAGGAGCATCAGGGATAGTCACATTAGAAGGGGTGGGAGATGAGGAAATGTTGGACGGGCAAGGAGGCGTGGCTGAGTCAAATAGGAATCCTGACATAATGAAGTGGTGATTAAAGAGTTCAGCCATGTGCTTCTTGTCAGTAACAACCACATCATCAACATTAAGGGACATGGGCAGCTGTGAGAAGGAGGGTTTATTCTCCAGGTCTTGAACCGTTTTCCAGAACTTCTTGGGTTTAGACCCACAGAGAGAGAACTGCTCCTTAAAGTAACTAACTTTGGCCTTCCGGATAGCCTGAGTACACTTATTTCTCATTTGCCTGAACGATAGCCAGTCAGCCTGAGTATGCGTGTGCCGAGCCTTTCACCAAATGCAATTCTTGAGGTGGAGCAACTCTGCAAGATCACAGTAGAGCCAGGCGCTGAACCTGTTTTTAATTCTCATTTTCTTTATGGGGGCGTGTTTGTTAACAATACCATAGAAAATATTTAAAAAAGAAGGTCCGAGCGTCTTCGACAGAGGGGATCAAGCTGATTCTAAACCATTTTACAGAGGCCAGGTCATGAAAGAAGGCTTGCTCATTAAAGTTTTTGAGCAGGCGTCTATAACAAATCAGGACAAGTTGTTTCACTGAGCAGCCATTTGTTTTATTTAACTAGGCAAGTCAGTTAAAGAACAAATTTGTATTTACAAAGCCTAGAAACAGTGGGTTAACTGCCTTGTTCAGGGGCAGAATGACAGATTTTTACCTTGTCAGCTTGGGGATTCGATCTTGCAACCTTTTGGTTACTGGCCCAATGCTCTAACCACTAGCCTACCTGCCGTCACTGTTTTACAAACACTGTAAAACAGTGATCACTAAGGTCATTACAGAAAACACCAGACTGATACCTATCAGGATTATTTGTGAGGATGACATCGATGAGAGTTGCCTTTTCTGGGTGTTTGGAGTCATACCTTGTGGAATTGGTGATAATCTGAGAAAGAGTTAGGGAGTCCCGTTGCTTTAGGACTTGGTCAGGTTGTTTAAGCATGTCCCAGTTTAGGTCACCAAGCAGGACAAGTTCAGACTTAGCGTGTAAAGGGCCAGGAGAGAGCTTAGGGCAGGTAGGGTACAGGCCGGTGCTGACAGAGGACGATAGCACCCAGCAACAGTCAACAAAGAGCTATTTGAAAATGTAATGCTTAAACCCAGCAAATCAAATTGTTTGGAGCCAGACTTAGTGGGGACAACTGAGCACTGGTGATCATTGGTAAAGATTGCCTCTCCCCCACCTTTGGAAGATCTGTCTTGCCAAAAAAGGTTTTAACCAGAAAGGTTAACATCAATATTCAAAACACTCTCTCTTAACCACGTCTCAGTAACGATCAACACATCTGGATTGGAGTTGTGAATCCACACTTTCAATTGATCCATTTTAGGTAATAAGCTTCTAGTGTTAACGTGCAGAAAACCCTGGCTTTTACGAGAGCAGAAATCAGTGAAGCAGATATCAGAGCACAAGTCAGAATTGGGGCTAGCAACAGTAGATGGGCCAGGGTGTACATGCACATTTCCAGATATCATCAGCAGTAATACAATCAAGGCAGAGGACAGGGAGAGCTCTGCAGTGCTGATTTATGACATCTGAATGTGCACCAGATGGCAACAAGATGATATTGTACAGCAATTTCATCAGGTAACATGAATACAAAGCCGGCGAGAGGTGGTTAGAATAGGATGGGAGGCCAAAAGTCTGTGTAACCAATAGGGAGTCAGAGTCCCGAGTGTGGGAACAAACAGTCTGTCCCATGGTTGGGTAAAGAACGTTTATAGTCAACAATGTATGAAGGAGTCACGAGGCAAATAGCAAAATGCACAATAAAACAATAAAATATATAACGACTTGAGGCAAGCCATTGTCAGTTCAGAGTCACTCGCCCCTACAGTGTGTGTGTGCTGGAGGTACCTGTACCAGACAGGGAGAGAAGGGTGAGTGTGCTGGAGGTACCTGTACCAGACAGGGAGAGAAGGGTGAGTGTGCTGGAGGTACCTGTACCAGACAGGGAGAGAAGGGTGAGTGTGGTGGAGGTACCTGTACCAGACAGGGAGAGAAGGGTGAGTCTGGTGGAGGTACCTGTACCAGACAGGGGGAGACAGGCCAGGGAGAGAGGGGTGAGTGTGGTGGAGGTACCTGTACCAGACAGGGAGAGAAGGGTGAGTGTGGTGGAGGTACCTGTACCAGACAGGGAGAGAAGGGTGAGTGTGGTGGAGGTACCTGTACCAGACAGGGAGAGAGGGGTGAGTCTGGTGGAGGTACCTGTACCAGACAGGGAGAGAAGGGTGAGTCTGGTGGAGGTACCTGTACCAGACAGGGGGAGACAGGCCAGGGAGAGAGGGGTGAGTGTGGTGGAGGTACCTGTACCAGACAGGGAGAGAAGGGTGAGTCTGGTGGAGGTACCTGTACCAGACAGGCCAGGGAGAGAGGGTGAATGTGGTGGAGGTACCTGTACCAGACAGGGAGAGAAGGGTGAGTCTGGTGGAGGTACCTGTACCAGACAGGCCAGGGAGAGAGGGTGAGTGTGGTGGAGGTACCTGTACCAGACAGGCCAGGGAGAGAGGGGTGAGTGTGGTGGAGGTACCTGTACCAGACAGGCCAGGGAGAGAGGGGTGAGTGTGGTGGAGGTACCTGTACCAGACAGGCCAGGGAGAGAGGGGTGAGTGTGGTGGAGGTACCTGTACCAGACAGGCCAGGGAGAGAGGGGTGAGTGTGGTGGAGGTACCTGTACCAGACAGGCCAGGGAGAGAGGGGTGAGTGTGGTGGAGGTACCTGTACCAGACAGGCCAGGGAGAGAGGGGTGAGTGTGGTGGAGGTACCTGTACCAGACAGGGAGAGAAGGGTGAGTCTGGTGGAGGTACCTGTACCAGACAGGGGGAGACAGGCCAGGGAGAGAGGGGTGAGTGTGGTGGAGGTACCTGTACCAGACAGGGAGAGAAGGGTGAGTCTGGTGGAGGTACCTGTACCAGACAGGCCAGGGAGAGAGGGGTGAGTGTGGTGGAGGTACCTGTACCAGACAGGGAGAGAGGGGTGAGTCTGGTGGAGGTACCTGTACCAGACAGGGGAGACAGCCAGGGAGAGAGGGGTGAGTGTGGTGGAGGTACCTGTACCAGACAGGGAGAGAAGGGTGAGTGTGGTGGAGGTACCTGTACCAGACAGGGAGAGAAGGGTGAGTGTGGTGGAGGTACCTGTACCAGACAGGGAGAGAAGGGTGAGTGTGGTGGAGGTACCTGTACCAGACAGGGAGAGAGGGGTGAGTGTGGTGGAGGTACCTGTACCAGACAGGGAGAGAAGGGTGAGTCTGGTGGAGGTACCTGTACCAGACAGGGAGAGAAGGGTGAGTGTGGTGGAGGTACCTGTACCAGACAGGGAGAGAGGGTGAGTCTGGTGGAGGTACCTGTACCAGACAGGGAGAGAAGGGTGAGTGTGGTGGAGGTACCTGTACCAGACAGGGGGAGACAGGCCAGGGAGAGAGGGGTGAGTGTGGTGGAGGTACCTGTACCAGACAGGGAGAGAAGGGTGAGTCTGGTGGAGGTACCTGTACCAGACAGGCCAGGGAGAGAGGGGTGAATGTGGTGGAGGTACCTGTACCAGACAGGGAGAGAAGGGTGAGTCTGGTGGAGGTACCTGTACCAGACAGGCCAGGGAGAGAGGGGTGAGTGTGGTGGAGGTACCTGTACCAGACAGGCCAGGGAGAGAGGGGTGAGTGTGGTGGAGGTACCTGTACCAGACAGGCCAGGGAGAGAGGGGTGAGTGTGGTGGAGGTACCTGTACCAGACAGGCCAGGGAGAGAGGGGTGAGTGTGGTGGAGGTACCTGTACCAGACAGGCCAGGGAGAGAGGGGTGAGTGTGGTGGAGGTACCTGTACCAGACAGGCCAGGGAGAGAGGGGTGAGTGTGGTGGAGGTACCTGTACCAGACAGGCCAGGGAGAGAGGGGTGAGTGTGGTGGAGGTACCTGTACCAGACAGGCCAGGGAGAGAGGGGTGAGTGTGGTGGAGGTACCTGTACCAGACAGGGAGAGAAGGGTGAGTCTGGTGGAGGTACCTGTACCAGACAGGGGGAGACAGGCCAGGGAGAGAGGGGTGAGTGTGGTGGAGGTACCTGTACCAGACAGGGAGAGAAGGGGTGAGTCTGGTGGAGGTACCTGTACCAGACAGGCCAGGGAGAGAGGGGTGAGTGTGGTGGAGGTACCTGTACCAGACAGGGGAGAGGGGTGAGTCTGGTGGAGGTACCTGTACCAGACAGGGGGAGACAGTCCAGGGAGAGAGGGGTGAGTGTGGTGGAGGTACCTGTACCAGACAGGGAGAGAAGGGTGAGTCTGGTGGAGGTACCTGTACCAGACAGGCCAGGGAGAGAGGGGTGAGTGTGGTGGAGGTACCTGTACCAGACAGGGAGAGAGGGGTGAGTCTGGTGGAGGTACCTGTACCAGACAGGGAGAGAGGGGTGACTGTGGTGAAGGTACCTGTATCAGACAGTGGGAGACAGGCCAGGGAGAGAGGGGTGAGTGTGGTGGAGGTACCTGTACCAGACAGGGGGAGACAGGCCAGGGAGAGAGGGGTGAGTGTGCTGGAGGTACCTGTATCAGACAGGGAGAGAGGGGTGAGTGTGGTGGAGGTACCTGTACCAGACAGGGAGAGAGGGGTGAGTGTGGTGGAGGTACCTGTACCAGACAGGGGGAGAGAGACCAGGACAGAGAGTGAACAGAGAGGGGTGAGTGTGGTGGAGGTACCGGTACCAGACAGGGGGAGAGAGGCAGTAATCTCTCCGGTTAATTTAGGTCAAAATTAGGTTGTATTTTTGGAGTTCTGATCTAGAGTGAAGGCCATGCAGTTGAGGGTAGCATCCTGCATATGTACCCGCCGAAAAATCCAAGTTTATCTAACTCCAAATCTATCCTTTTGTAAAAAAAAAAATTCAAACATTAAAAAACGTGAGAGCTCACATTAAGCTCTGCCTCTCTCTCTGAGGGGGGCGTGTCTCTCTGTAGCTACTGTATCTGTCTATCGTAGCATGTAGCTACTGAATCTGTCATTCTATCGTAGCATGTAGCTACTGAATCTGTCATTCTATCGTAGCATGTAGCTACTGAATCTGTCATTCTATCGTAGCATGTAGCTACTGAATCTGTCATTCTATCGTAGCATGTAGCTACTGAATCTGTCATTCTATCGTAGCATGTAGCTACTGAATCTGTCATTCTATCGTAGCATGTAGCTACTGAATTTGTCATTCTATCGTAGCATGTAGCTACTGAATCTGTCATTCTATCGTAGCATGTAGCTACTGAATCTGTCATTCTATCGTAGCATGTAGCTACTGAATCTGTTATTCTATCGTAGCATGTAGCTACTGAATCTGTTCTATCGTAGCATGTAGCTACTGTATCTGTCATTATATCGTAGCATATAGCTCCTATATATCTGCCTATCGTAGCATGTAGCTACTGTATAATATGTAGAAATACTGAAGATCAAGAGGCAGAACAGACAACCACAACTATGCCCGTCTCTCTCTCCAGCCTCGCTCTCTCAACATCTCCCTCTCCCTCGCTTTCTCCAACCTCTCACTGTGTGTCAAGCCTCGCTAAAACAGAAACCTCTTTCTCTGCAGAGAACAACCCATTGTCCAGCCTCTGGCCCGGGATTTGGACTGCGGTCCAACGGACCACCTAATGCATATGGATCCTCTGTGCTGAATCAGTCATTCAGTGTCCCTGTGAGTGTCCTGAATCCTGTGAGTGTCCTGAATCCTGACATATGGGCCCTGGGAGGGATGAGTTTAATCTTATTGTAATATCTAAGATGGCGCCTACTCCAACAGAACACTGTATTTTAAATCCTTCGGAAACTCAAAATGGTCCACTCAGTGTGTGTGTGTGTGTGTGTGTGTGTGTGTGTGTGTGTGTGTGTGTGTGTGTGTATGTGTGTATCAGTCTGGTCCGATTACAAGAGGTGCATTTGAGTTCAGAGCAACACAAACACTTGTCTGTGTCAGCCTCAGAGTTACCCAGAACGCATTGCATGATAGTCTGACTCTGGCACTACTGGAAAATGCTTGTGGCAACAGTTCTTTGATTTCATGCCTTTGGTTCGAAAAACAAATCGTTTTGGCTATTTTAGGTTTATATTAAAGCTGCTAATGGGGTTAAAGTACTGAAAGGTGCTATGATATGGAACATAGAAACAAACATAGATGAATTGAAGGGAGAGGTTTGGTACTCGGATGACTGCTATATTGACGACGCTTGGCTCGACACTAATGGTATAGCCTGCAGCTGAGGCAAAGCCCGACATGACTGGGTCGGAAGGAATAATAGGTTCAGTACATTGACATTTACTGAGCACTTGTTCCTTGTCGCGCTAGAAATTATGCTGCTGTTCATCTCACGTTCCTACTTTCTGTTTTACAATCTGTACTTTTCCCTGGATGAGAGGCTCTTCTAACTGAATCAAAGCTCATAAGAAAGTGCACCGGCTGTACTTTCAAGTTGCCGTGGGGACGCCCTAATTTTCAGTGCGGGCATATAGCCGATAACAGGGTTAGTCAACTCTTACCCAACAAGGTCCGGAGCCTGCTGCTTTTCTGTTCTACCTGATAATTAACTGCACACCTGGTGTCCCAGGTCTAAAGCAGTCCCTGATTAGATGGGAACAATGAAGAAATGCAGTGAAACTGGCTTTGAGGTCCAGAGTTGAGTTTGAGGGGCCTATACTCTTGGGAGGCAGAGGCCAGAGGGAGAGGAGGGTGGTGTGGAGTGGAGTGGGGTTCATATGGTCAGGTGCCCCCGGCCTGAGGACTAATTTTTCAGTTTTTGATTTGTTAAAAAAGTTTGAAATATCCAATAAATGTCGTTCCACTTCATGATTGTGTCCCACTTGTTGTTGATTCTTCACAAAAAAATACAGTTTTATATCTTTATGTTTGAAGCCTGAAATGTGGCAAAAGGTCGCAAAGTTCAAGGGGGCCGAATACTTTCGCACGGCACTGTACATAGGTGTACAGGGGCCCATTATCAACAACCGTCATTTTTTACTTAAGCCATATGTTTGACACCCCTGATGTAGAACCAACCAACAACTCACATCCCCTGCCAGACAACTTGTTGTTTGGCCATGGTCAGGGCCAATAGAGCACTCTGTACTAATAGAAGATATTGTTCTAATACCTTGCGCTGCGAATCCCTTGGATCAGTGATCTGAGTTATAATCCAATTTGATATATTACCTAACATTGTGGGGGCATTGAGAAGGGCCAGTTATACTGCTGTTACTGCTGTTATAATCCAATTTGATATATTACCTAACATTGTGGGGGCATTGAGAAGGGCCAGTTATACTGCTGTTACTGTTGTTATAATCCAATTTGATATATTACCTAACATTGTGGGGGCATTGAGAAGGGCCAGTTATACTGCTGTTACTGCTGTTATAATCCAATTTGATATATTACCTTATATTGTACACTACAATGGGGGCATTGAGAAGGGCTGTTATAATCGGCCATAGACTTGGATGGGTATCTATATTACAATCTGCCTAACACTTCCAGTTCTTATGCCTGAACTATGGAGTTAAGCACGCCGATTCTAGATTATGACAATGGAAGCTCCAAAACTGGAATCAGTCAGCAAGCAAAGTTTGAAATATGTTCTACTCTCTTGTGGTTTTGAGTCTCTAGCGACTCCTTGACAAGAGGGTAGAACACTTGGCAAACTTTGCTCGTTGAAAGACACACTCCTCTGCCCTGGAACGAGGGAGAGGGGGAAGGAGAGAGAGAGAGAGAGACACACTCCTCTGCCCTGGAACGAGGGAGAGTGGGAAGGAGAGAGAGAGAGAGAGAGACACACTCCTCTGCCCTGGAACGAGGGAGAGGGGGAAGGAGAGAGAGAGAGACAGACACACTCCTCTGCCCTGCTGCTAGAGACATCCTGCTAATGGCAAACTTTGCTCGTTGAATTGCATTTATTTGGGTTAAAAACATATACAGTTAGACGCACACTGTATTCCCAGAGTTAAGCACTGTATTCCCAGAGTTAAGCACTGGATTCCCAGAGTTAAGCACTGGATTCCCAGAGTTAAGCACTGTATTCCCAGAGTTAAGCACTGGATTCCCAGTTAAGCACTGTATTCCCAGAGTTAAGCACTGGATTCCCAGAGTTAAGCACTGTATTCCCAGAGGTAAGCACTGTATTCCCAGAGTTAAGCACTGTATTCCCAGAGTTAAGCACTGTATTCCCAGAGGTAAACACTGTATTCCCAGAGTTAAGCACTGTATTCCCAGAGTTAAGCACTGTATTCCCAGAGTTAAGCACTGTATTCCCAGAGTTAAACACTGTATTCCCAGAGTTAAGCACTGTATTCCCAGAGTTAAGCACTGTATTCCCAGAGTTAAGCACTGTATTCCCAGAGTTAAGCACTGTATTCCCAGAGTTAAGCACTGGATTCCCAGAGTTAAGCACTGTATTCCCAGAATTAAGCACTGAATTTCTATTTATTTCCTTATCTTACCTCATTTGCACTCTCTGTATATAGATATAGACTTTTTGTTTTCTTTTGTTCTACTGTATTATTGACTGTATGTTTTGTTTATGTGTAACTCTGTGTTGTTGTATGAGTCGAATTGCTACGCTTTATCTTGGCCAGGTCGCAGTTGCAAATGAGAACTTGTTCTCAACTAGACTACCTGGTTAAATAAAGGTGAAATTAAAACATTTTTAAAAATTCATTCCAAAGTGGTCCTTCGTTGGTAAATAACTAGGAGTTATGTCGTAAATAATGTGAATAAGCCATATACTAAAGAGTGTTAAACTGATAAATAAGGGACGGGCATGTTTAACTTATTGAGCTGTGTGTGGTTAGGTAGCTAGAGGGGGAAGGATTAAGTTAAACTGATAAATAAGGGACAGACATTTTAACTTATTGAGCTGTGTGTGGTTAGGTAGCTAGAGGGGGAAGGATTAAGTCAAACTGATAAATAAGGGACGGACATTTTAACTTATTGAGCTGTGTGTGGTTAGGTAGCTAGAGGGGAAGGATTAAGTTAAACTGATAAATAAGGGACGGGCATGTTTAACTTATTGAGCTGTGTGTGGTTAGGTAGCTAGAGGGGGAAGGATTAAGTTAAACTGATAAATAAGGGACGGGCATGTTTAACTTATTGAGCTGTGTGTGGTTAGGTAGCTAGAGGGGGAAGGATTAAGTTAAACTGATAAATAAGGGACAGACATTTTAACTTATTGAGCTGTGTGTGGTTAGGTAGCTAGAGGGGGAAGGATTAAGTCAAACTGATAAATAAGGGATGGACATTTTAACTTATTGAGCTGTTGTGGTTAGGTAGCTAGAGGGGGAAGGATTAAGTCAAACTGATAAATAAGGGATGGACATTTTAACTTATTGAGCTGTGTGTGGTTAGGTAGCTAGAGGAGGAAGGATTGTTAAACTGATAAATAAGGGATGGACATTTTAACTTATTAAGCTGTTGTGGTTAGGTAGCTAGAGGGGGAAGGATTGTTAAACTGATAAATAAGGGATGGACATTTTAACTTATTAAGCTGTGTGTGGTTAGGTAGCTAGAGGGGGAAGGATTAAGTTAAACTGATAAATAAGGGACAGACATTTTAACTTATTGAGCTGTGTTGGTTAGGTAGCTAGAGGGGGAAGGATTAAGTCAAACTGATAAATAAGGGATGGACATTTTAACTTATTGAGCTGTGTGTGGTTAGGTAGCTAGAGGGGAAGGATTGGTTAAACTGATAAATAAGGGAACATTTTAAATTGAGCTGTGTGTGGTTAGGTAGCTAGAGGGGGAAGGATTTTAAACTGATAAATAAGGGATGGACATTTTAACTTATTGAGCTGTGTGTGGTTAGGTAGCTAGAGGAGGAAGGATTGTTAAACTGATAAATAAGGGACGGACATTTTAACTTATTGAGCTGTGTGTGGTTAGGTAGCTAGAGGAGGAAGGATTAAGTTAAACTGATAAATAAGGGACGGGCATGTTTAACTTATTGAGCTGTGTGTGGTTAGGTAGCTAGAGGAGGAAGGATTAAGTCAAACTGATAAATAAGGGACGGACATTTTAACTTATTGAGCTGTGTGTGGTTAGGTAGCTAGAGGAGGAAGGATTAAGTTAAACTGATAAATAAGGGATGGACATTTTAACTTATTGAGCTGTGTGTGGTTAGGTAGCTAGAGGGGGAAGGATTAAGTTAAACTGATAAATAAGGGACAGACATTTTAACTTATTGAGCTGTGTGTGGTTAGGTAGCTAGAGGGGGAAGGATTAAGTCAAACTGATAAATAAGGGACGGACATTTTAACTTATTGAGCTGTGTGTGGTTAGGTAGCTAGAGGAGGAAGGATTAAGTTAAACTGATAAATAAGGGACGGACATTTTAACTTATTGAGCTGTGTGTGGTTAGGTAGCTAGAGGGGGAAGGATTAAGTCAGATCCACACTGAACCCACTTTAGGTAGCTAGAGGAGGAAGGATTAAGTCAGATCCACACTGAACCCACTTTAGGTAGCTAGAGGGGGAAGGATTAAGTCAGATCCACACTGAACCCACTTTAGGTAGCTAGAGGGGGAAGGATTAAGTCAGATCCACACTGAACCCACTTTAGGTAGCTAGAGGGGGAAGGATTAAGTCAGATCCACACTGAACCCACTTTAGGTAGCTAGAGGGGGAAGGATTAAGTCAGATCCACACTGAACCCACTGCGCCTCCACAGGGAATGTTTTAGTGACATACACACACAGAATTTTTTTTAAGCAAACAGGAAGCTACGGCCCTTTGTTGTTACAAGGATGTATATTCTGCTAGTCCACACAATAGGCACAGGCCACCTTATCTGTTCGATCATAACAACCTTAATGCAAACACATAATTTTTTGATTCATTGCAAGTGGGTAAAGGTAGGACAGGGTCCTCTCTCTCTCTCCCCCTCTACCCCCCCCCCTCTCTCCCCTCTCTCTCCCCCTCTCTCTCTCTCTCCTCTCTCTCCTCTCTCTCTCTCTCTCCCCCCCCTCTCTCTCTCTCCCCCCTCTCTCTCTACCCCCTCTCTCTACCCCCCTCTCTCTCTCTACCCCTCTCTCTCTCCTCTCTCTCTCTCCCTCTACCCCCTCTCTCTCTCCCCCTCTCTCTCTCTCTCTCTCTCTCTCTCTCTCTCCCTCTCTCTCTCTCTCCCTCTCTCTCTCTCTCTCTCTCTCTCTCTCTCTCTCTTTCTCTCCTTGAGAACAAAACAGCCCTTCATTTCACACCACTGCAGAGAAGAAGAACACACACTATGAGAGAGAAGAAGGATCCTGTGGTGCTTTATTGGTATTCCTTCCAGGCAGCTGGTCAAAACTGATCCTCATGGAGACAGACACACCACTCTGCCACGCTGCTAGAGACATCCCTCTAGCTAGCCTCAGTGGAACGAGGGAGAGGGGGAAGGAGAGAGAGACAGACACACCACTCTGCCACGCTGCTAGAGACATCCCTCTAGCTAGCCTCAGTGCAACGAAGGAGAGGGGGAAGGAGAGAGAGACAGACACACCACTCTGCCCTGCTGCTAGAGACATCCCTCTAGCTAGCCTCAGTGGAACGAGGGCTCAGTGGAGGGGGAAGGAGAGAGAGACAGACACACCACTCTGCCCCGCTGCTAGAGACATCCCTCTAGCTAGCCTCAGTGCAACGAGGGAGAGGGGGAAGGAGAGAGAGACAGACACACCACTCTGTCCTGCTGCTAGAGACATCCCTCTAGCTAGCCTCAGTGGAACTAGGGAGAGGGGGAAGGAGAGAGAGACAGACACACCACTCTGCCCTGCTGCTAGAGATATCCCTCTAGCTAGCCTCAGTGGAACGAGGGCTCAGTGGAGGGGGAAGGAGAGAGAGACAGACACACCACTCTGCCCTGCTGCTAGAGACATCCCTCTAGCTAGCCTCAGTGCAACGAGGGAGTGGAGGGGGGAAGAGAGAGAGAGAGACAGACACACCACTCTGCCCTGCTACTAGAGACATCCCTCTAGCTAGCCTCAGTGGAACTAGGGAGAGGGGGAAGGAGAGAGAGACAGACACACCACTCTGCCCTGCTGCTAGAGATATCCCTCTAGCTAGCCTCAGTGGAACGAGGGCTCAGTGGAGGGGGAAGGAGAGAGAGAGAGACAGACACACTCCTCTGCCCTGCTGCTAGAGACATCCTGCTAACTAGCGATGGGGGAAAAATAGATACAGTTACATATCAATACCATTTTGGACAATATTATATTGATATTTTGATCGATTTGCTAGGTAGTGTTAGCTCGCGCTAATCGGCTGTACCTGCACCAAAACTGGTATTTGTCATCCTATAACTTGTCCTCCATCTTCTTTAAAAAAATAGTTAGCCAACATGATTTCAGCACTTTTACTTCCCTTACTTTTATGGCTCTCTTGTCTCTCTGCAGCAGACATATACTGAGCAATATGTTAGGAACATGGGACCTGGACTAGACTTAAAACACACATGGGACATGGACTAGACCTAACACACATGGGACATGGACTAGACCTAATACACATGGGATGTGGACTAGACCTAACACACATGGGACGTGGACTAGACCTAACACACATGGGACGTGGACTAGACCTAACACACATGGGACGTGGACTAGACCTAATACACATGGGACGTGGACTAGACCTAACACACATGGGACGTGGACTAGACCTAACACACATGGGACGTGGACTAGACCTAACACACATGGGACGTGGACTAGACCTAACACACATGGGACGTGGACTAGACCTAACACACAGACAGACAACCTGGTTCATTCAGGAACGAATCAATAGCATATTAACAATGCATATGTAGGTTGACCTTTCAACACATAGCCCTGCCAGAAGCCCTGCCAGAATCCCTGCTCTCCCCTGTGGACTCACAGAGCACAGAGTGGAATCTCTTTTAGACCTGGTTAAATACTGCTATCTCTATTAGACTGAATGAAGTGGAAAATACTTCTTAAAGGGGGTGAACTCAACTTTAATATGTCTCCTCCATGTCGACAGCATCCTCATTTTCCAAACTTGCTGGCCTACATATAGGGCCTACATATAGGGCCTACATATAGGGCCTACATATAGGGCCTACATATAGGGCCTACATATAGGGCCTACATATAGGGCCTACATATAGGGCCTACATAGTAAAAACAGGAAAACAGTCAGTGGAAATCGACTCTACCTTAAACAACAAAAAAGGAGAAAAAAAGGGATGAATGCTGCATTGAGACCAGAAAATCAAGAGGCAACATCTAGACTTAGACCTCCAGCCATGTGTATCATATAGACCAGACCTACTGTAGACCTCCAGCCATGTGTATCATATAGACCAGACCTACTGTAGACCTCCAGCCATGTGTATCATATAGACCAGACCTACTGTAGACCTCCAGCCATGTGTATCATATAGACCAGACCTACTGTAGACCTCCAGCCATGTGTATCATATAGACCAGACCTACTGTAGACCTCCAGCCATGTGTATCATATAGACCAGACCTACTGTAGACCTCCAGCCATGTGTATCATATAGACCAGACCTACTGTAGACCTCCAGCCATGTGTATCATATAGACCAGACTTAGACCTCCAGCCATGTGTATCATATAGACCAGACCTACTGTAGACCTCCAGCCATGTGTATCATATAGACCAGACTTAGACCTCCAGCCATGTGTATCATATAGACCAGACTTAGACCTCCAGCCATGTGTATCATATAGACCAGACCTACTGTAGACCTCCAGCCATGTGTATCATATAGACCAGACCTACTGTAGACCTCCAGCCATGTGTATCATATAGACCAGACCTACTGTAGACCTCCAGCCATGTGTATCATATAGACCAGACCTACTGTAGACCTCCAGCCATGTGTATCATATAGACCAGACCTACTGTAGACCTCCAGCCATGTGTATCATATAGACCAGACCTACTGTAGACCTCCAGCCATGTGTATCATATAGACCAGACCTACTGTAGACCTCCAGCCATGTGTATCATATAGACCAGACCTACTGTAGACCTCCAGCCATGTGTATCATATAGACCAGACCTACTGTAGACCTCCAGCCATGTGTATCATATAGACCAGACCTACTGTAGACCTCCAGCCATGTGTATCATGTAGACCAGACCTACTGTAGACCTCCAGCCATGTGTATCATATAGACCAGACCTACTGTAGACCTCCAGCCATGTGTATCACATGTGTATCATATAGACCAGACCTACTGTAGACCTCCAGCCATGTGTATCATATAGACCAGACCTACTGTAGACCTCCAGCCATGTGTATCATATAGACCAGACCTACTGTAGACCTCCAGCCATGTGTATCATATAGACCAGACCTACTGTAGACCTCCAGCCATGTGTATCATATAGACCAGACTTAGACCTCCAGCCATGTGTATCATATAGACCAGACTTAGACCTCCAGCCATGTGTATCATATAGACCAGACCTACTGTAGACCTCCAGCCATGTGTATCATATAGACCAGACTTAGACCTCCAGCCATGTGTATCATATAGACCAGACCTACTGTAGACCTCCAGCCATGTGTATCATATAGACCAGATCTACTATAGACCTGCAGCCATGTGTATCATATTGACTAGACTTAGACCTCCAGCCATGTGTATCATATAGACTAGACTTAGGACCTCCAGCCATGTGTATCATATAGACTAGACTTAGACCTCCAGCCATGTGTATCATATAGACCAGACCTACTGTAGACCTCCAGCCATGTGTATCATATAGACTAGACTTAGACCTCCAGCCATGTGTATCATATAGACCAGACCTACTGTAGACCTCCAGCCATGTGTATCATATAGACCAGACCTACTGTAGACCTCCAGCCATGTGTATCATATAGACCAGACCTACTGTAGACCTCCAGCCATGTGTATCATATAGACCAGACCTACTGTAGACCTCCAGCCATGTGTATCATATAGACCAGACCTACTGTAGACCTCCAGCCATGTGTATCATATAGACCAGACCTACTGTAGACCTCCAGCCATGTGTATCATATAGACCAGACCTACTGTAGACCTCCAGCCATGTGTATCATATAGACCAGACCTACTGTAGACCTCCAGCCATGTGTATCATATAGACCAGACTTAGACCTCCAGCCATGTGTATCATATAGACCAGACCTACTGTAGACCTCCAGCCATGAGTATCATATAGACCAGACCTACTGTAGACCTCCAGCCATGAGTATCATATAGACCAGACCTACTGTAGACCTCCAGCCATGTGTTTCATATAGACCAGACCTACTGTAGACCTCCAGCTATGTGTATCATATAGACCAGACCTACTGTAGACCTCCAGCCATGTGTATCATATAGACCAGACCTACTGTAGACCTCCAGCCATGTGTATCATATAGACCAGATCTACTATAGACCTGCAGCCATGTGTATCATATTGACTAGACTTAGACCTCCAGCCATGTGTATCATATAGACTAGACTTAGACCTCCAGCCATGTGTATCATATAGACTAGACTTAGGACCTCCAGCCATGTGTATCATATAGACTAGACTTAGACCTCCAGCCATGTGTATCTTATAGACCAGACCTACTGTAGACCTCCAGCCATGTGTATCATATAGACCAGACCTACTGTAGACCTCCAGCCATGTGTATCATATAGACCAGACCTACTGTAGACCTCCAGCCATGTGTATCATATAGACTAGACCTACTATAGACCTCCAGCCATATGTATCATATCGACCAAACCTACTGTAGACCTCCAGCCATGTGTACAGTCTGAAATGATTGACACCCTTGATAAAGATGAGCAAAAATTACAGTATAAAATATAATTCAAACACTGAGCTACGTATATTGTATGCAAAAAAAATACTACTACTAATACAATTGTTCAGAGACATTTTTTGTTTACAAGCATTTTTTTTCTCTCGAAAAGGATTGGGGTCAAAATTATTGGCACGCCTGTTTTTCCAATACCTCACCTTGCGAGGATAACGGCACTGAGCATTTTTCTCAACATTTTATGAGTTGGAGAACCCATTGGGAGGGATTGTAGACCATTCCTCAGTACAGAATATTTCTACATCATTGATATCCTTTGTCTGTACTTATGGACTGCCCTCTTCAATTCAAACCACAGGTTTTCAATGGGTTTCAAGTACGGAGACTGAGATTGGCCATTACAAAAATGTAGATTTAGTGGATTTTGATGTGTGCTTGGAGTTAGTGCCTTGCTGGAAGATCTACTTATGGCCAAGTATAAACATCCTGGCAAACAGGTTTTGGAGCAAAAATAACCTGGTAGTGGGTAAAGATACCATAAACACAGGCCCCAGGACCAGTAGAAGCAAAATAGCCCAATAACATCAAAGATCCACCATATTTTACAGTAGGTATGGGGTTATTTTCTGCTCATACATTCTCATTTTAACACCGAACCCACCACTGGTGTGCTTGGCCAAATAGCTCTATTTTCATGTCATTCAACAAATGTAAATGCCTGGGGTATGCTAAACAGCAGTGGCTCTTGGATTGAAACTGGTGTTTTGGTCATGAAAATAGAGCTGTTTGGCATCTAAATATACAGTCATTTTTGTTCATCTTTTGTCAATGGTGCCAATGTACTGTAGGGCCAAATCAGTTAAAAACAAGAGCCACAGTTCTAAAGGAAGCTGTGGCATTATCAAGTTATGGAAACATGGACACTTTGTCAAACAGCTCAAAAAAATATGGTGAGCAAAAAAAGGCTGAGTTCAAGTAGGGACAGTCCATCAATCTTCTGAGAAAGCGATGTACTAATAGACCTCAGAGCCACAGCTGTAAGGAGGAAATGTGGAAATGTTCAATAAGAAGTACTGCAGTTTACAGCACGAGCTGAAGGAGCGCTTGTATCAGCGCTGGGCCCCCCGATCCCTGCATCTAGTTGAAGTTGGCGATTTCAAGGAAAAGTACAGTCGTTTTCTACAGAAAGAAGGAAGGAAAGAAAGAAGAAAGGAAAGGAGGAAAGCAAGTTTCATGTTTAAATTAGAGGTCGACCGATTATGATTTTTCAAAGCCGATACCGATTATTGGAGGACCCCAAAAAAAAAGCCTATACCGATTAAATCGGTCAATTTTATATATATATATATATATATATATATATATATATATATTTGTAATAATGACAATTACAATAACACTGAATGAACACTTATTTTAATTGGATATAATACATCAATAAAATCAATTTAGTCTCAAATAAATAAATGTTCAATTTGGTTTACATAATGCAAAAACAAAGTGTTGGAGAAGAAAGTAAAAGTGCAATATGTGCCATGTAAAAAAGCTAACATTTAAGTTCCTTGCTCAGAACATATGAAAGCTGGTGGTTCCTTTTAACATGAGGTAAGACGTTTTAGGTTGTAGTTATTATAGGAATTATAGGACTATTTCTCTCTATTCCATTTGTATTTCATATAACTTTGACTATTGGATGTTCTAATATGTACTTTAGTATTGCCAGCCTAATCTCGGGAGTTGATTGGCTTGAAGTCATAAACAGCGCAATGCTTGAAGCACAGCGAAGTGCTGCTGGCACACGCAGTAAAGTGCTGTTTGAATAAATGCTTACGAGCCTGCTGCTGCTTACCACCGCTCAGTTAGACTGCTCTATCAAATCATAGACTTAATTATAATATAATAATACACAGAAATACGAGCCTTAGGTCATTAATATGGTCAAATCCGGAAACTATGATTTCGAAAACAAAACGTTTATTCTTTCAGTGAAATATGGACCGTTCCGTATTTTATCTAACGGGTGGTATCAGTCTAAATATTGCTGTTTACATTGCACAACCTTCAATGTTATGTCTTAATTATGTACAATTCTGGCAAAATAATTACGGTCTTTGTTAGGAATAAATGGTCTTCACACAGTTCGCAACGAGCCAGGCGGCCCAAACTGCTGCATATACCCTGACTCTGCTTGCACAGAACACAAGAGAAGTGACACAATTTCCCTAGTTAAAATAAATTCCTATTAGCAGGCAATATTAACTAAATATGCAGGTTTAAAAATGTATACTTGTGTATTGATTTTAAGAAAGGCATTGATGTTTATGGTTAGGTACACATTGGTGCAACGACAGTGCTTTTTTCACAAATGCACTTGTTAAATCACACGTTTGGCAAAGTAGGCTATGATACAATGATAAATTAACAGGCACCGCATCGATTATATGAAACGCAGGACAAGCTAAAGATAAACTAGTAAAATCATCAACCATGTGTAGTTAACTAGTGATTATGTTAAGATTGATTGTTTTTTATAAGATACGTTTAATGCTAGCTAGCACCTTACCTTGGCTCCTTGCTGCACTCGCATAACAGGTGGTCAGCCTGCCACGCAGTCTCCTCTTGGAGTGCAATGTAATTGGCCATAATCGATGTCCAAAAATGCCGATTACCGATTATTATGAAAACTTGAAATCGGCCCTAATTAATCGGCCATTCCGATTAATCGGTCGACCTCTAATTTAAATTGTTTCATTTTTTAATTTAACCTTTATTTAACTAGCCAAGTAAGTTAAGAACAAATGTTTATTTACAATGACGACCTACCCCCGGCCAAACCCGGACGACACTGGGCCAATTGTGCGCCGAGCTACGGGACTCCCAATCACGGCCAGAGGTGATGCAGCCTGGATTCGAACCAGGGACTGTAGTGCGCACAAGTATAGTGAAATGCCTTTCTTGCAATCTCTAAACCCAACAATGCTGTAATCAATATCAATGTAGTACTGAAAATAACAAGGTAGAACAAAAACACAAGACAAATAGAAAATAGAAATCAGATTTGTTGTCTTATATGACCTGAAGAAGACACAGGTCATCCTGTTCCTCGTCGGACTGCCTCCTGAGTGGTTTTTCCACTACACAAGGTTTGCTCCAATACCATATTTACAATGTGCAGGGATACTGGAGTGATGGAGGTAGATATGTATAGGGGTAAGTCCTGCCGAGGCAGCAGCTACTCTTCCTGGTGTCTGGCAGAATTAAGGCAGTTATACCATTTTAAAAACATCACAATACATTCATTATAGAATTCCCAACACACTAAGTGTGTGCCCTCAGGCCCACACTCCACTACCATATATCTACAACACAAAATCCATGTGTCCGTGTGTGTCTAGTGCGTATGTCATCATGTTATCGTGTGTGTGTGTGTGTGTGTGTGTGTGTGTTTGTTTGTTTGTGTGTGTGTGTTTGTTTGTGTGTGTGTGTGTGTGTGTAGACTCCTGTGAGTGTACATGAAGACAGAATAAATCAAATTCCTAAAATATAAATACCATTCAAGGCTGAACTCAGATAGAGCGGGTAGCCATTTTTTTTTTATAGCTATTTAGCAGTCTTATGGCTTGGGGATAGACGCTGTTCAGGAGCCTGTTGGTGTCAGACTTGATGCACTGGTACTGCTTGATGCGCGGGAGCAGAGAGAACAGTCTATGGCTTGGGTGGCTGGAGTAAACATGAATGAAGTGTGAGGAACTTAAAGAAATAAGTAAGCACCAGTCCGACAGCTTGTGAATGTTGAAGCTGTAGTAGTATAGTATAGGAGTAGGTATAGTTATAAAGGCTTGTGAAAACCTAACTTAGCATAGATTAAGTACAGGTAATTCATTATCGGCAGAAAGAAGTAAGTTAAGCATAAACGCAGGGTAAAGAAGTAAGGCGGTAAAGAAGTAAGGAGGTAACGAAGAAGAAGTGAGAACCAGTCAGACAACTTACGAATGTGAAACTTTAATCGGTGTCATTAAGTATAACCGCTAGTTGAGTTATGACGTCTTAATGTGTTGAGCTCTTAGTCAGTGGGGTATTATCAAGGTACACAGTTTGAGTTATAGGCCTCATAATGTTCAGAAGTATTGCATCCTGATTAAAGGTTGTCTGACTGGCAAGAACAGGAAAGATAAGTAGGCTACAAGGTTATTATAGTAAACAAAAACTGAAACAAAAAATATATCAATTGGAAAAACTATTTAGTGAACTGAAATTGAAAAATTTAATTAAAAAGTTAAAAACTAAAACAATCCTGAAACTATTATCTTTGGGTGCAAAAATACAAAAAAAAAACATAATAAATTATGTTTAGTTTGAGTTTTTCTTCATTCTAAACTTTGAGGAAAATCTAGAGAACGTCCTCTTGCTCAGTTGTGCACCGGGGCCTCCCACTCCTCTTTCTATTCTGGTTAGAACCAGTTTTCACGGTTCTGTGAAGGGAGTAGTACACAGCGTTGTACGAGATCTTCGGTTTCTTGGCAATTTCTCGTATGGAATAGCCTTCATTTCAGAAGAAGAATAGACTGACGAGTTTCAGAAGAAAGGTCTTTGTTTCTGGCCATTTTGAGCCTGTAATGGAACCCACAAATGCTGATTCTCCAGATACTCAACTAGTCTAAAGAAGGCCAGTTTAATTGCTTCTTTAATCAGAACAAGCTTTCAGCTGTGCTAACATAATTGCAAAAGGGTTTTCTAATGATCAATTAGCCTTTTAAATTATAAATTGGATTAGCTAACACAACGTGCCATTGGAACACAGGAGTGATGGTTGCTGATAATGGCCTCTGTACACTGTCATGACGTTGGCCTGGGGGTAGGTTTATGACAGTCATAAATACCTCTCCCCCCTTTTTCCTCTCTCTACCCTACTGATGTGACATTTGAAAATCCTTTGGTTAACATAGAGATTCTGGGAACATCAGAAGGTGGGGGGAAATGAACTATCTTCTGGTAATCCGACCAATTGAACATATGCGGTGGTACTTAATGAATATGATGTCAGTTCGGTTGTCATCTGAGACATTCTCAGCAATGATAGGATGACATAAACTCTACAGTGGAAAGTCTGCACATTGTAGTTATCGGATTCACATGGAATTGTTGTTCAATTTAAATGTTTGAATATAAAATTATTGGTGAAGAGATGAAATGTAATTTTAGCTTCCAAATGAGAGATTTGGGTTTTCATAAGGTTAGGGCTCTGCTCAATCAGTGGCCCGCCCCTGTGAAGAGACATGGGTTATAAAACTTTTCAAACACACCGTTCTCGCTCCACTATATAAAGCCTTGACGAAAATGTAACCTCCTGTTCCAAGTACGTGAGGTCTGCAGCCTCTGCGTTAAAAGGACTAACATGTCAACTACAGAAATAAGCCAACCTCAGCGTGAGCTTTGGTTGCGAATGGTATGAACTTTGAACTCTTATTCACTACAGAAGTGATACCTTGTAGCCGTTGAGTTAGCAACAGCAGCTGCAAACGTGGGCTAGGAAAGAACAGACAGAGTACCTGTCTACCACACAACAACGTTACTACAACGTATCCAATTGACCACCAGAGACATTCTTCAAAGGACAAAGGACTCGGTTGGGCAACACGGCCTTCCATCTACCACCAACCTACCGAAGCGCAGCTCAGAGTAAATATTTATTGCATTTTCCTTTTCCAAATGGGCGGTAATTTAGAATGCATAAGATACTGTATTTACGATAGAGACATCGCTTCTCCATTTGTTCTTCATGTCTTCCCACTCTTTCACTCAAACCCAGCCCCCTTTTCTTTGTTTAACCAGCTGTCATATCTGTTCCGCCCGCTAGGGACGTTTTCCTTCATGATATAATTTGTAATCAAGGTATGATTCATTCTTTGTATATGTAATTCTGTGTGATTAGTTAGTTATTTAGTAAATAAATAATTAAACTCTATTTTGCATTGCTGATTCAACTTGTTAGCCAGGGTTCGTGAAGATAACCAAGAATTTACAACTTTCAGATGAGACTAAACAAGGTGACGATTAAATATTGACTGCTATTGATGTAAAAGATTACCAGGTCTTTAAGAGTTTATTCAGAAGATAACAGCTCTATAAATATTATTTTGTGGTGCCCGACTGTCTAGTTAATTACATTTACATGATTAGCTCAATCAGGTAATATTAATTACAGAGAAAGGATTTTATAGAATAGCATGTCATATCATTTAATCCGCCATAGCCAAAGACACGACAACGCCTATGTAGATATTTCATAAGAAATCAGCCGTTTCCAGCTACAATAGTCATTTACAACATTAACAATGTCTACACTGTATTTCTGATCAATTTTATGTCATTTTAATGGACAAAAAAAATGCTTTTCTTTCAAAAACAAGGAAATATCTAAGTGACCCCAAACTTTTTAATGGTAGTATATATATTCTTATTCCATTCCTTTACTTAGATTTATGTGTATTAGGTTGTTGTTGTGGAATTGTTAGATTACCATGTTAGATATTGCTGCACTGTCGGGAACTAGGAGCACAAGAATTTCGCTACACTCGCAATAACATCTGCTAACCATGTGTATGTGACCAATACAATTTGATTTGATTGCGTCTGAGGTCACTGTCCATTTGAAAGGTCAACCTGGCAGGGCATTAAGTGACCTGTGTGAGCTAAATACCTGGAAAAGGTCAAAGGGGAAATGTTTACTATGTCACCTCTCCAGTTCTGGCAGGTAAGAATGGTTGTTTATTCTAATCTGTTCTCTGTGGCAGTGGATCTGGTTTCTGTCCCTGCATCCCAAGCATTTGTGGAGAGAATATTCAGCCTGTCATCAGACTTGAGAAACAGAACATCCACCTCTCTGGAACACAGAGTCTTCTTGAAGATAAACCAGAAAATCGTGTTTGGTTGAATGGAAACCCCCCCCACACACACACACAAACACAAGCTGGCTGTGACATGATAAATTTGTGAAGAAGTGTTGTATTGTTTTTTGCCGTTGTTGCAGGTGTTTTCATAAACCCTATTTGAAGGGGTTAGTCAGTGATACATGTTTAATATTACAAAAACATAACATAACTTAATTTGTTGTTTCCTCTGTCAGATAAAGGTACTTGATTATTCTTACATCTTCTACTAAAGTAAAAACAAAGAGTACTTTGAATCCAAGTCACATTATGATAGTTTTCTTATTTAAACCTAACCAAACCTATGTCCTGACCATGGAGTTGTATGGAGTGCTCTAGCGGCCAAAAGTCTGTGTTAGCATGTGTAGTGTCATTGAGGACTTTAGTCTGTGTTAGCATGTGTAGTGTCATTGAGGACTTTCACTATTTTGATTTAGTTAACTGGGTGGGACTTCCAACTTCATTGGCTAATCCCTCCTGATGTCCCAGTTGGCATGACTTGGTGTCCCGGCTGGCATGACTTGATGAGGCAGTTGGCATGACTTGATGAGCCAGTTGGCATGACTTGGTGTCCCGGCTGGCATGACTTGATGAGCCAGTTGGCATGACTTGGTGTCCCGGCTGGCATGACTTGATGTCCCGGTTGGCATGACTTGATGTTCCGGTTGGCATGACTTGATGTCCTGGTTGGCATGACATGATGAGCCAGTTGGCATGACTTGGTGTCCCGGCTGGCATGACTTGATGAGGCAGTTGGCATGACTTGATGAGCCAGTTGGCATGACTTGGTGTCCCGGCTGGCATGACTTGATGAGCCAGTTGGCATGACTTGGTGTCCCGGCTGGCATGACTTGATGTCCCGGTTGGCATGACTTGATGTCCCGGTTGGCATGACTTGATGTCCTGGTTGGCATGACTTGATGAGCCAGTTGGCATGACTTGATGAGCCAGTCGGCATGACTTGATGTCCCAGTTGGCATGACTTGATGTCCCGGTTGGCATGACGTGATGACCCGGTTGGAGTCGTGACAGCCTGGTCATCAGGAGGGATCAGCCAATTCATTTTACTTGTGAAGAAGAAAATTTAGTATTTAAGACGGCGATGGCCGCCTCAATGGCGCTGCCCATGCTCTCATAGACACCATAATGACACAGATACAGAGATTTAAGTCTATCTCCTTATGTCTTACTGACCCCCCAGTGGCGAGAAGTGACATCCTAAAAACACATAAATGGCTCATCCCTCCCTTCCTCCCTCCTCCTCTCTCCCTCCTCCTCCTCCCTCCCGCTCCGCCCTCTCTCCCTCTAAGTAGCATATGCTACTTTCTGTCATTAACACTAAAACTGAAACTAAGCAATATACAAAATAAATAGAAATGTTGTTTTTTTCATCAAACTTAAACTAAACAACAAATTGTAAATCATGTCTGAAAATATTAAATCACAAAACTATATTAACCTTGGTAGGCTAAGGAATAAAAACATGTATATCAATGCAGATACATTTGCCTATAAAGTATGTCAGTTGGATTGCAGCCCAGTGCAATGCATTAAGGACATTGGTGTTAGACAGATCCACAGATGACGCAATCTCAATCGCACTCCACACCGCCCTTTCCCACACTGGACAAAAGGAACACCTATGTGAGAATGCTGTTCATTGACTACAGGTCAGTGTTCAACACCATAGTGCCCACAAAGCTCATCACTAAGCTAAGGATCCTGGGACTAAACACCTCCCTCTGCCACTGGATCCTGGACTTCCTGACGGGCCGCACCCAGATGGTATGGGTAGGTAACAACACATCTGCCACACTGATCCTCAACACAGGGGCCCCTCAAGGGTGCGTGCTTAGTCCCCTCCTGTACTCCCTGTTCACCCACCACAGCGTGGCCAAGAAAAACTCCAACACCATCATTAAGTTTGCTGACGACACAACAGTGGTAGGCCTGATCACCGACAATGATGAGACAGCCTATAGGGAGGAGGCAGTGTGGCAGTGTGGTGCCAGGACAACAACCTCTCACTCAACATGAGCAAGACAAAGGAGCTAATCGTGGAATACAGGAAAAGGAGGGCCAAACACACCCCATTCACATCAACGGGACTGTAGTGGAGCGGGTCAAGAGTTTCAAGTTCCTTGGTGTCCACATCCCCAACAAACTATCATGGTCCAAACACACCAAGACAGTCATGAAGAGGGCACAACAAAATATTTTCCCCCTCAGGTGACTGAAAAGATTTGTCATGGGTCCCCAGATCCTCAAAAAGTTCTACAGCTGACTGGTTCTACATCCTGACTGGTTGCATCACCGCCTGGTATGGCAAATTCTCAGCATTCGACTGTAAGCCACTACAGAGGGTAGTGCGTACGGCCCAGTACATCACTAGGGCCAAGCTTCCTGCAATCCAGGACCTATATACTAGGCGGTGTCAGAGGAAGGCCCAATTTGTTTTCAAAGACTCCCGTCACCAGTCATAAACGTTTCTCTCTGCTACCTCACGGGCAAGAGGTACCAGAGCGCCAAGTCTAGGTCCAACAGGCTTCTTAACTTCTTTGGGATAGGGGGCAGCATTTTCACTTTTGGATGAATAGCGTGCCCAGAGTAACCTGCCTCCTACTCAGTCCCAGATACTAATATATGCATATTAATATTAGTATTGGATAGAAAACACTCTGAAGTTTCTAAAACTGTTTGAATGATGTCTGTGAGTATAACAGAACTCATATGGCAGACAGAAACCTGAGAAAATAATCCAAACAGGAAGTGGGAAATCTTAGGTTTGTAGTTTTTGAACTCAGCCCCTATCGAATACACAGTGGGATATGTGTCATTTTGCACTTCCTATGGCTTCCACTAGATGTCAACCGTCTTTAGAACATTGTTTCAGGCTTCTACAGTGAATGATGAGAGCTGTTTGACTAAGGGGTCTGGCAGCAGCCTCGTTCTCAGTCACGCGCATTTCACATGAGAGGTAGCTCTCGTTCCATTGCTTTTCTACAGACAATGGAATTCTCCGGTTGGAACATTATTGAACATTTATGATAAAAACATCCTAAAGATTGATTCTATACTTAGTTTGACAAGTTTCTACACCCTGTAATATAACTTTTTGAACTTTTCGTCCGATGTTCGGCTGGACCTGAACGCGCGTTTGGATTTGTTTACCAAACTCCCTAACAAAAGAAGCTATTTGGACATAATTGATGGACTTTATGGAACAAATTAAATCGAACTGGGATTCCTGGGAGTGCATTCTGATGAGGATAAGGTCAACTACACCTGTTGTATTCAGCATTTCACTGTAAGGTCAACTACACCTGTTGTATTCAGCATTTCACTGTAAGGTCTACTACACCTGTTGTATTCAGCATTTCAATGTAAGGTCTACTACACCTGTTGTATTCAGCATTTCAATGTAAGGTCTACTACACCTGTTGTATTCAGCATTTCACAATAAGGTCTACTACACCTGTTGTATTCAGCATTTCACAATAAGGTCAACTACACCTGTTGTATTCAGCACGTGACTAATAACATTTGACTTGAAGTGGGATCTGTGTAGCTATAATTGCGGTGATACATTTCAACAGATGTTAATTTATTACTCATATCGTGAAGGAGAGGTGAGACAGTGAGTGATGTAATAAAGGGAACTTGGACTTGACACCTTTTAACAACCAGGTCAAGACATCACTCAGGTTCAAACATGATAAACAGCCTGGAAATAACCAGTCAGTCAACAGTCCGTCAACAGTCCGTCAACAGTCTGCCAACAATCCGTCAACAGTCCGCCAACAATCCGTCAACAGTCCGTCAACAGTCAGTCAACAGTCCGTCAACAGTCCGTCAACAGTCTGCCAACAATCCGTCAACAGTCCGCCAACAATCCGTCAACAGTCATACAAATCAGTTAATCCATGAAATGTAATTTGCCCTGAAGGCACGATCGCTACAGCAGAAAGAGAAATAACTTGCTCTCGCTTTAACAGTTGAGTGATTTTCTGGTTTGTAATGTCTCCATAAACAATCACGAGACACACCGTGCTCCAGGCACGAAGAAACAGTGTGTGTGTGTGTGTGTGTGTGTGTGTGTGTGTGTGTGTGTGTGTGTGTGTGTGTGTGTGTGGCCTATAAGAGAAGACTGGTTTTGTTTTAGATTTGCATGATGGCCTAGTATTAGGATCAGTGTTCAACAATGACTTCCTTAATTGTGCCACTCTGATATTTACAACCATTTAAATGGATCTTGAAACATAAGGTTGTTTAATCCTCTACTGCGAATAAGGTGTAAACTATCAATACATTTACCAAAGTGCTCAAGTCATTTACATACTGTGCACAAGTCCATGTTTTTCAATAAGACCCTGGGGATTTGATCATCCTAGTACAGCTGTAACATTGTAATAACATGGAATGAGCTAAAAACTATCCAGCTGTTAAAACATTTATCTGACTCATAACATGTCCATCCAGCTGTTAAAACATTTATCTGACTCATAACATGTCCATCCAGCTGTTAAAACATTTATCTGAATAACATGTATCCAGCTGTTAAAACATTTATCTGACTCATAACATGTCCATCCAGCTGTTAAAACAGCTGACTTAAATGTCCATCCATTTATCTGACTCATAACATGTCCATCCAGCTGTTAAAACATTTATCTGACTCATAACATGTCCATCCAGCTGTTAAAACATTTATCTGACTCATAACATGTCCATCCAGCTGTTAAAACATTTATCTGACTCATAACATGTCCATCCAGCTGTTAAAACATTTATCTGACTCATAACATGTCCATCCAGCTGTCATTTGGAGCAGTAACCATTGTAAGAGATCAGAACAGAAGAACAGAACACGGAACAGAGAAGAGAGAACAGAACATTGCTTTGGACAACAGGAGAAGGGCACATTGCATTGAACCAAAACCATTCTACTATGTGTTTTTTGTGTGTTTTTTTTACTGTTAAAAAATAAAATCATAGTTAAATACAATTTTATTATTTTCTCAAATATTAACCAAACATGTATTTGGCAATTCTGAATGGTATGATTGTGTTTAAATATATATATATATATATATATATATATATATATATATATATATATATATATATGTTAAAAATATGAACAGGGCTGAAAATAATAGAAGGCTAAATGAAAATGAGGTAAACACCTCCAAGTTACCCTAAAATGTAATGAACACAAGCAATGGTACACAATGTAGCCTACATACTGGAGAGCCTCAATACGCTAGGATAGCAGACCAATTCATGCGCGCAAAAGCCTACGTAAGAAATGAATGACCCAGTGAGTAAAATCAGATTTGATCAGATTTGAACGAAAACTGGGACACAGCAGGTGTTCGCATATTGATGCTTTCGCTGCATTACGTTGACGATACAGTACCATGCCTCCAACGTTTGAGCAGCGTAGGCTATGTGGAGTAGAATAAATAATGGAGAAAAAAAGTCGTTATTACCATTTCGTTCCGGCTGTTAAGGTATTTTTCGACTTCTGATAAACTTCTCACTGCTGAGTCAGCGGTGGCCATAATCATCGATTCGGTCTCGCGGTTGGGTTTAGGAATTTGAGTCGGTGTAGTGTTCCGTTCACGATGTTTCATCATTTGTAGTCTGACACGATCCTTGTCGACCGACCCTTCACACAGACTGATATGACCATTCTCTCTCTCTCCTTCCCAAGCCGAAAACACTAAACAATGTGCACTCAGACTCCGCCCAGTTGAAGGTCTGCTGAGCAGGAGGAGAAGGTTAACCCTATCGTTCTACCGTGGGTGAGGTTAAGGACACAACCGACGCTTAAACTGATCAACCAAAACCTACAACTGACCTTTACCTTAACCCTAACCTTAACCAAACCCTTGCCCCAAAAATTCAGAAATTAAATATCGGTTTGGGCGTCATTAATGTCCTTATAACATTTTCCTGCTATCATTCCACCGTACACAGAAGACAGTGACTTGAGCAGTTTGTCAAACGTCTCAGCCTATCACAATCCTATCAATACTCCAACCATTCCAAATGTGTTAAACAACAGAAACTGATGTCACCATAATAAAATCTGAAAGGACAAATGTAGGCTGCCACAGTAGTCTCTTCTCTCTCTCTCTCTCTCTCACACACACACACACACACACACACACACACACACACACACACACACACACACACACACACACACACACACACACACACACACACACACACACACACACACACACACACGCCTTATCTAACCCATTCCCCCTGGAGCCAGTATCAAACCAAACAAAGCTAGCCCTCAAAGCAATTAAGGACTAGAAACAAAAAGGACAAAGGACAGTGCCTTGAGTGTTTACTCTTTGCGCAAATAGATCCACCCTACCAGGAGCAGAGGCCATGGGATTGGGAACAGGCCAACCATTCTAGTCTTGGCCGAGTTCCACAAGCCTTTTTCATTAACGTATGTAGATTGCTTAGTGTTTACGACAAGTTTCATCCGCCCAACTTGGTGGTTCTCCAACTGTGAAACTGTGAAAATATAAATGAGCTTTTAAAGGTGTTGGAATTCTTTCTACCTGAATAGAATACCTTATCTGTAATCCACACAGGCGTGTTGTTGCTGTAATCCTTCCTCTCTTGATTTGTTGGTGAGGCTTGGGTTGTGCCTGAAATGACACCATATTCCCTATATAGTGCAGTACCAGGGCTCTGGTCCCTATTCCCTATATAGTGCAGTACTAGGGCTCTGGTCCCTATTCCCTATATAGTGCACTATCAGGGCTCTGGTCAAAAGTAGTGCACTATATAGGGAATAAAGGTCAAATAAAATAAATATAAAAGTGCACTACCAGGGCTCTGGTCCCTATATATTTTTTAAAAATTTAACTGGGCAAGTCAGTTAAGAACAAATTCTTATTTTCAATGACAGCCTAGGAACAGTGGGTTAACTGCCTGTTCAGGGGTAGAACAACAGATTTGACCCTTGTCAGCGCAGGGGGTTGAATTTGCAACCTTCTGGTTACTAGACCAATGATCTAACCACTAGGCTACCCTGCCACCCCAAACATAGAGCACTACCAGGGGAGGACCTGATCCTAGATCAGGGCCCATACTCATAAAGAGTCAGAGTGCTGATATAGGGTCAGTTTTGATTATATGAACAGGGGAGGACCTGATCCTAGTGACACCTCTTGCACTGAGATGCAGGGCCTTAGACCGCTGCGCCACTCAGGAGCCTTGCAGACTTGGTACAATCAGATATGAGGATATTGGATCCCTGGCTACCTGACAAACACAAGCCAGCAACGTATTCACTAGGTCATCAAGTTTTAATGTGCTTACCAATGAGTTTCATTAGTAGGACACGTTCACCAGGTGGCTCCAGCAAAGCAGGGATTAGGGCTACAGTCAGTGTGCGTAGACAGGGTCATAGTGACACACACACACACACACACACACACACACACACACACACACACACACACACACACACACACAGGGGTGTATAAGGGGTTGTGTGTGTGTGTCTGTGTGTCCCTGCTACCCCTCTCATAAAATATTGATTGACAAATACGACTAACTGTAAGTCTATGCCCTCCCTTTCACTGACGCTTCTTCCACCTTTAGACATTAGACGGATAATAAACACCAGAAGAAGCCATCAGATACCTTGAGATATATACGTTTTGCATTATTGAAAAGATTCAAGGTACAGATATGGAAATAATCTGTGGTGGATAACAGATGAGCTATAATAATAGTGTTTCCCCTATTTATATATATATATATATATATATATATATATATATATATATATATATATATATATTTTTTTTTTTTTAAATCGTGGCCACCACTGCAAAACCTTTTAAATAGAAATGATGCACCAAGAAGACCCAATCTACCAGAAATAGCATCGGGGACTCTGGAAGACTGCATTGTGGGTAAATAATTGTCCCTTTTCTGATCCTCACAGAGAGAACATTGATGCAGATTGGTGATCTTCCCAATTTAAATAAACATCGGCAGTCCAGCAGTATGATCAATTGAAATTCCCATGTCGTCTATCACCTACTAAAACTATGAAATTAAGCAATATCACTTCTTTCAAATTCTATTACAATTTAAATGTTTATAGCCTTTGCGCTATAGACTCTTTTAGCTGCTATACATAGCCTATATAAAGCTGCTTATAAACAGATCTCTTAGCTTTATAGCTTATAGCCTCTCAGAATACAAGTGGGGGTATGGGTTGGACAGGCTGATGGGACACTTGATGTAACCATTTAGCTGTGTTTACCTCCAGTTCACCTCATCTACAGATCAATATCAGTGAAATTCCATGGTAACAGAGTGATGCAGACTCAGATTTGTCACTTTAAAATGTACGTCAGACAAAAATCAATGATTGCAAAGTTGAACAAACCAACTCTATGCATAAGGATTCATTTGAAGTATATCCACAGAAAATGTGCATAAAAACACATTTACAGTTCATTCGGAAAGTATTCTGACCACTTTTCCTACATTTTGTTACGTTACAGACTTATTCTAAAATGGATTTAAAAAATAATGTAAAATACTCATCAATCTACACACAACACCCACAATGACGGCAGGATAGCCTTGTGGTTAGAGCATTGGATTAATAACCAAAAGGTGTCTCAAAGGTTCTGAATACTTATGTAAATAAGGTGTGTTTTTATTTGTAATACTTTTACAAACATTTCTGAAAACCTGTTTTTGCTTTGTCATTATGGGGTGAATGTGTGTAGATTGATGAGGTAAAAAAATTATTGAATACATTTTATAATAAGGATGTAACGTAACGAAATGTGGAAAAAGTGAAGTGGTCTGAATACTTCCCGAATGCCCTGTACTTGAAGAATAGTGCAGATGCAACGTTTGGTAACAGAATGACGTCAAAAACAGAGCAAACCGTCATTCTGCACTGTTCTTCAAGTAAATGTGATTTTGCACCATTTTTTTGTGTGGAAAAGGTTCAAATTCATCCTTGTGCATTGAGTTGTATGGTTTGTGTAACTTTGCAATTGTTTTTTGTTTGACATACATTTTAAAGTGAAAAATCTGTTGCCATGGAATTGCCCTGATATTGATCTGTAGATGGGGTGAATTGGAGGTAAATGTCGGCAAAAAAAGCGTCATTAAATTGTTGGCAGCAGCAGTTAATCACCAACGCTCTGGATAACATGAAAACAGCCCAACCAGCTCTGCTAGGGAGAGTAAAATGGTCAGAGTGAGGTGTTCTCTCATTATGTGTCTGGGTGTAGCTAGAAAGCTAGCCAACGTTAGCCAGTTAGCTTGGGTGCTTGACTGCGGTTGTGAGGTCAGAACGCTCCGATCAGCCCGACTCCTCCAGTTTTGAATACGAATAAAAGCTTGGAGTTTGAATTTACGAACACACCCCAAATGTCATCATCATTATTTTACCATGGAATTGCAACACAGGCATTCCATAAATTATTTATCAAACTTTTTGAATACGAATAAAAGCTTGGAGGGGGGGGGGGTTCACAATCAATAAATCTTAAAGTCAGGTTTCCCAGACTCAGATTAAGCATGGTCCTGGACAATAAAGCACTTCAAATGTAGAATCGTTTGATTTTGAATCCAAGACTTTGATCAGTATCTGGGACCCATATGTAAAGTCATTGAACTCTGGAATTCTCTCTCCCTCCTAGTTTACCCTGAATGTAGCCTAACCTACCCGTACAGACCAGTTGAACCACCATCGTACACTACATGACCAAAGGTATGTGGACACCTGCTCGTCAAACATCTCATTCCAAAATCATGGGCATTAATATGGAGTTGGTCCCCCCTTTTGCTGCTATAACAGCCTCCACTCTTCTGGAAAGGCTTTCCATTAGATGTTGGAACATTGCTTCCATTCAGCCATAAGAGCATTAGTGAGGTCAAGCACTGATGTTGGCCGATTAGTCTTGGCTCGCAGTCGGCGTTCCAATTCATCCCAAAGGTGTTCAACGGGGTTGTGGTCAGGGCTCTGTGCAGGCCAGTCAAATTCTTCCACACCGATCTTGACAAACCATTTATGGTTGGACCTCGCTTTGTGCACAGAGGCATTGTCATGCTGAAACAGGAAAGGCCCTTCCCCAAACTGTTGCCACAAAGTTGGAAGCACAGAATCGTCTAGAACGTCATTGTATGCTGTAGTGTTAATATTTCCTTTCACTGAAACTAAGTGGCCAAGCCCAAACCAAGAAGAATTGCCCAAGATTATTCCTCCTCCACCAAACTTTAGTTTGCACTATGCATTCGGACAGGTAGCGTTTTCCTGGCATCTGCCAAACACAGATTCGTCCATCAGACTGCCAGATGGTGAAACATGATTCACAACTCCAGAGAATGCGTTTCAACTGCTCCAGTGTCTAATGGCGGCGAGCTTTACACCACTCCAACCGATGCTTGGCATTGCACATGGTGATCTTATACTTGTGTACGGCTGCTTGGTCATAGAAACCCATTTCACGAAGCTCCCGACAAAGTTATTGTGCTGACGTTGCTTCCAGAGGCAGTTTGGAATTCAGTAATGAGTGTTGCAATCTGAGGACAGACCATTTTTACACGTTACACACTTCAGCACTCGGCAGTTCCGTTCTGTGAGCTTGTGTGGCCTACCACTCCGCAGCTGAATCGTTGTTGCTCCTAGACGTTTCCACTTCACAATAACAGCACTTACAGTTGACCGGGTCCACTCTAGTAGGGAAGAAATTTGACAAACTGACTTGTTGGAAAGGTGGCAGCCTATGATGGCACCTCATTGAAAGTCACTAAGCTCTTCAATAAGGCCACACTACTGCAAAAAAAAATTGTCTTTGGAGATTGCATGGCTTTGTGCTCGATTTTATACACCTGTCAGCAACGGGTGTGGCTGAAATAGCCGAATCCACTAATCTGAAGGAGTGGCCACACAGTACGTACACAAAAGTATCTTCTGTCGCTCAAGCGACGCCATAACACGATTCCCCTTCGATGTGAAAAGCTAATGCAGTAATCATAAAAGGAAACACCTAATTGAAAAGGTGATTTTTTTTTTTCAAATTTATTGTAAAATAAATGTGATTGACCATTGAAAGTTTCAATTTTATTTTCAAATGACTTCACAACTGTTTTAGTAACTACATGTACATGTCCAAAAGCTGGAATTCTTGTAATAAGCTATTGCCCATGGTAGCTTTTTCTTCATTTCTTTCTATATACATATTTATATATATACACACACACACACACACACACACACATGATTCTATGAGTTCCACATGTTGCATATTCCATATGTTCCACGTTCAAGAAGAGACGACTCATGATGCAAGCCTGTTCCTTCGGACTGGCAAACAAACTATAACATCTAAAAAAAAAAACGGTTATAACCTTAATACACTGACCAAATATCATCATCATCGACATCATCATCATCATGACAACCGCAATTCAAATTTTTACAAAAAAATAAAAAAAGCACAAGTTGAATGCAAACGAGGGAGCTGTTGAAAGGGGAAAAAAAAGCAAACGGCTCCTCTGTCCGTTCACTCATCAAAAGACAAAACACAAAATGAAAGGAGGAAGAAGAATAAAATAAATGCTGTACACATGAATAAAAAAAGCCCTACGATGCATGACTGGATTCAAAGTTCATTTTGTGAATGGACAATGCTAAGCAAGCCAGCTATAACCTCGATCTGTGTGTACTAAATAGTCTTCTGAGCTATTCAGGGGGGACAAAGAGGAGGATTGTTTCAGCATTGAGGAAGTAAATCATCAGATTCCATTGAGAAAACCTTTAGATTCTGTTGAGGGAAGCTGGTCAAAATGCAACCAAACTGGTTCCTGTTCAGTTGGCACCAAACGGAAAAGAAAATGGTCAAAAACAGGGAAAAAAAAAAAACAGGCAGGTACTACCTGAACTTGTCCAATAAAATAAAATGTTCCTTTTCATTGTCCACCGCAAAACGTTTTGCTAATGGTGTGCCCTACAGAACACGACACTGCAGTGCAGTTTCCCCCCTTAAGAATGTTAACGTTTCCATGGCCGATGGCCTGCAGGTGATGTTACCAAGGTGAACATGGGGATGCTGTTACCATGGTGACGTCGGTGGTTGCCGTGTTAAACCAGGGTCGGCGTGGGGTCAGGTCAGACGCCAGTGGCCACCTGGCTGTTGTAGTCGGTGGTCTCCATCTTGAGGATGTAAGGGATGATGCTGTCTATCTGAACGTTGCCGATGAGGCCAGTGAAGAAGAGCTCCTCGGTCACCACTGAACTCATAAGCCGCAGGGCAGGGAGACGAAGCAACAGCTTGGATAACCTGAGGGGAAAGAGGGAGGGAGGGACGTTATTAAATGGACAATATATCCATACATTCCATGCCAATAAAGCATTCGAATTTGACAATTTAATAGAGGAGAGACACAGAGAGAGAGACACAGAGAGAGAGACACAGAGAGAGAGACACAGAGAGAGAGACACAGAGAGAGAGACACAGAGAGAGAGACACAGAGAGAGAGACACAGAGAGAGAGACACAGAGAGAGAGCACAATGCTTTGCCAGTGATATACAGTGAGACATAGTGATGCGTAATGAGATGTTATATTGTAATGCCTAATGAGATGTTATATTGAGATGTAGTGATGCGTAATGAGATGTTATATTGAGATGTAGTGATGCGTAATGAGATGTTATATTGAGATGTGTAATGAGATGTTATATTGAGATGTGTAATGAGATGTTATATTGAGATGTAGTGATGCGTAATGAGATGTTATATTGAGATGTGTAATGAGATGTTATATTCTGATGTAGTGATGCGTAATGAGATGTTATATTGAGATGTAGTGATGCGTAATGAGATGTTATATTGAGATGTAGTGATGCGTAATGAGATGTTATATTGAGATGTGTAATGAGATGTTATATTCTGATGTAGTGATGCGTAATGAGATGTTATATTGAGATGTAATGAGATGTTATATTGAGATGTAGTGATGCGTAATGAGATGTTATATTGAGATGTAGTGATGCGTAATGAGATGTTATATTGAGATGTAGTGATGCGTAATGAGATGTTATATTGAGATGCGTAATGAGATGTTATATTGTAATGCCTAATGAGATGTTATATTCTGATGTAGTGATGCGTAATGTGATGTTATATTGTAATGCGTAATGAGATGTTATATTGAGATGTAGTGATGCGTAATGAGATGTTATATTGAATAATGAGATGTTATATTGAGATGTAGTGATGCGTAATGAGATGTTATATATTGAGATGTTATATTGTAATGTAATGAGATGTTATATTGAGATGTAGTGATGCGTAATGAGATGTTATATTGTAATGTGTAATGAGATGTTATATTGAGATGTAGTGATGCGTAATGAGATGTTATATTGAGATGTGTAATGAGATGTTATATTGAGATGTAGTGATGCTATATTGAGATGTAGTGATGCGTAATGAGATGTTATATTGAGATGTGTAATGAGATGTTATATTGAGATGTAGTGATGCGTAATGAGATGTTATATTGAGATGTAGTGATGCGTAATGAGATGTTATATTCTGATGTAGTGATGCGTAATGAGATGTTATATTGAGATGTAGTGATGTGTAATGAGATGTTATATTGAGATGCGTAATGAGATGTTATATTGAGATGTAGTGATGCGTAATGAGATGTTATATTGAGATGTGTAATGAGATGTTATATTGAGATGTGTAATGAGATGTTATATTCTGCTGTAGTGATGTGTAATGAGATGTTATATTGAGATGTGTAATGAGATGTTATATTCTGATGTAGTGATGCGTAATGAGATGTTATATAGTGATGCGTAATGAGATGTTACTGACCGATACGAGTCTTCAGGGTAGGTCCGAGTTACATAATCCTGTAACTCCATGTAGGCTTTCTCCTGGAAACGCTCAATCTGTAGGGTGTTGTCTATACCTGGGTGGTCTATGACACACACACACACACACACACACACACACACACACACACACACACACACACGTTAAATAGAAGGAAATGTGGTCTACAGCAAAGAGAAACGCAGAGTCAGTCACCACAGTTACCAAACAACTGTCCCTGACAGTGTGCATGTATCCATTTCACCGCCTTTATCGTTTTATAGTTGTCCTTCATTATAGTCCGGGGCGCAACTTCTGTTTTTAGAATTCGGGGGGATGGGGACATAATTATTTAATTTTTTATTCAGTCGGATAAACTCCAAAACAACCTACCCAACCGCTCGGCACACCGTCGCCTCATTTTGTATCACATACCAATAATAAAACCGGGGGGGTGGGACAAAATTTAATTTCAGAATGTGTGTGTGTGGGGGAGGGTAGTTGCACCCCCCGGATTATAGTCGCCATCCTCTTCCACTATAGTCGTCTATTATATTTTGCAGTAGGCGTTTTCATATCAAACACTTCTTGGCAAAGACACACAGAACAATTAGATTCAACAAAAGGAAAGGGTGCAACTCTCCAGTATTGATAATAACTCTCCCTTTATGTACATAGTTAACCCACAGGGAGACCTGAGTTACTAGACTTTGTTTAAATAGTTAACCCACAGAGAGACCTGAGTTACTAGACTTTGTTTAAATAGTTAACCCACAGAGAGACCTGAGTTACTAGACTTTGTTTAAATAGTTAACCCACAGAGGAGACCTGAGTTACTAGACTTTGTTTAAATAGTTAGACCTGAGTTACTAGACTTTGTTTAAATAGTTAACCCACAGAGAGACCTGAGTTACTAGACTTTGTTTAAATAGTTAACCCACAGGAGACCTGAGTTACTAGACTTTGTTTAAATAGTTAACCCACAGGAGACCTGAGTTACTAGACTTTGTTTAAATAGTTAACCCACAGTTAACCCACAGGGAGACCTGAGTTACTAGACTTTGTTTAAATAGTTAACCCACAGAGAGACCTGAGTTACTAGACTTTGTTTAAATAGTTAACCCACAGAGAGACCTGAGTTACTAGACTTTGTTTAAATAGTTAACCCACAGAGAGACCTGAGTTACTAGACTTTGTTTAAATAGTTAACCCACAGAGAGACCTGAGTTACTAGACTTTGTTTAAATAGTTAACCCACAGAGAGACCTGAGTTACTTGACTTTGTGTAAATAATTTGCTGAGAATCTGGGCACTGTTGTCTGAAAGGGCATCACCTAGCTACACTAGGAAGTGGTGTGTAACAGAGAACAAGTCGCCATGCTAACGCATATGGTGCACACGTTTAAACCAATTACAGCACTTTTCCCCCTGACAATTAATTCCCCATCACATATCCTTCCTTTTCTCTTTCATCAGCACTTTTCCCCTCATCATTTACATAATGAAACTACTCCAATCCCACAACCAGTACTGAAGACAACTAGGTCTTTGAGGTAGTTACAGAACTGTAAAAAAAAAAAAAAAAAAAAAATCATAAAAAAAAAAAAAAATGTCTCGCCTGTTGTTTTCTTGTCTTCCCACTCTCCCTCCTTGCTGACTGGCAGCACCCAGCTACACTAAGAAGGTGTGAATGTACAGAGGCACCTTCTCTTTTGTTTTCCCATCAGACACCAGGGTAAGACGAAGCCGCCCAACAGTCGTGGTCATCTTGACTCATCTTTCTCAGAGTGTGATAGAAATCTAGCCAGTCAGCGTGTCATCTCAGCGGGTCCCTTAAAAAGCAGCCAGCACCTCCCAGCTGGCCACATACACAACCACAGAGTCACTGTCTGCAGCCATGGCACAGCAGAACCGCACCGGCAGCGAGACTGGGCAGCTTAATATGCCACAGGGATACACACACACACAGTTTTTTTTTTATCCACAGAACAATCCGTCATAAGAGTCACTGTCTGCATGTTTAAACCAATGGCTGTGTTCCAGACCAATCTTTAAAGCAGTCACACTGTATCCTATTGATGCAGTTAGTGACGTGTTAAACACTTGGCCGGGTGGGCGTTGTGTGATGATTTTGTGCGCGGTTGGTTTTTTTCCTTCCTTCTTTGGAAATGTTCTGGGACGTGGCCAACGATATCACTTTTTTTCGCAGCTGTGAGTTGCATCATGCGTCGTTCTTTCATGACAACATCCCATAGTTAACCTCTAAAGCTCCTCTCTTCGTCCCTTCTCCCCTCTTCCCCCTACTCACCAGGGCTGAAGAGGATGATGGCTTTCAGGTAGGCGTATTCATAAACGTCAGGGGATAGCTTGGCCATGCTGTTACAGAACTCCTGCATTCTCCAGATGTGTTCCATCACCAGCTTCACTCTCTCTGGGGACAGCTTCTCTGTAGGGGGGGGGGGCAAGTCAATGAAACATGATAATACATGCTGCTTTGTAGACACTTAAATAAAAAGAGAATCAATCTTTTATTCAGCAATAATAAAATCATCAGCCAACAGAAATACATAGAAAATGGAGTTTTACAACCTTCCCTCCCCTTCATCCCAATCCCACCGAAAAACCTAAAAGCATCTTTGCTGGCAATTATTGTAAATATTGATGATGAATAAATAATTGTATTAATTTTCACCATCACCTCCTGTACCATCTTGTAGGCTGGTCTGAAGGTGGTTGATGATGGCAGCCAGGATAGTGGAGACGTTCATGACATTTGAGCATTGAGCCAGGCCCAGAGCAAACAGCTCGTTCCAACAGGCCTTCATCAGGTTAATGTCATTATCCTGACCACTGGGAGATAGAAATTAAGAGGATTTATTACATCAGTAAAAATGTATAAAACTGGGGTGGTTTAAGCCCTGAATTCTGATTGGCTGAAAGCAATGGTATATCAAAACATTTAGTTTTACTGCTGTTATTACATAACATAATAGTTTATAATAGCAATTAGGCACCTCTGGGGTGTGTGATAATCGGTCAATATATCACACCTCCTCGGGCCTTATTTCTTAAGTATATATAATATGATGATGTATATTTTTACTTGATGATTTAGCATTGTATTTGATAATTTAACAGATACAATACCAGTGGACACACTATTTTTGTTTTTAAATCATGGAGGATAACACATTATACAATTTATCTGCATTTTGGTTCACTGGCTTTGGTCAGTAGGCAGGAAAAGACTTAGTGATAAACAGATATATATATATTTACAACTACATTAGATAGATGAATGTAGACTAATAGAATCACAGCAGTACGCATGTAGCTAGGTACTCACCCCAAGGCTTGGAAGGCAGGTATGGAGCGTGCCCAGTGCATGGACAAGAAGAGGAGCCGCGAGGCTGACTCACAGATGTAGTTCACATTAAGGTACTCCGGCATGGGCAACGGCATCATCAGCTAGAGAGAGAGACAGACAAAGAGAGAGAGATAAATAGATAGGAGACTTGAACAGTTTCTAAACATCTCAGCCTATCACTCCAACCATTCTAAACATCTCAGCCAATCACTCCAACCATTCTAAACATCTCAGCCAATCACTCCAACCATTCTAAACATCTCAGCCAATCACTCCAACCATTCTAAACATCTCAGCCTATCACTCCTCCAACCATTCTAAACATCTCAGCCTATCACGCCAACCATTCTAAACATCTCAGCCTATCACGCCAACCATTCTAAACATCTCAGCCTATCACTCCAACCATTCTAAACATCTCAGCCTATCACTCCAACCATTCTAAACATCTCAGCCTATCACTCCAACCATTCTAAACATCTCAGCCAATCACTCCAACCATTCTAAACATCTCAGCCTATCACTCCAACCATTCTAAACATCTAAATCATCAACCATTCTAAACATCTCAGCCTATCACTCCAACCATTCTAAACATCTCATTCTAAACATCTCAGCCTATCACTCCAACCATTCTAAACATCTCAGCCTAACTCCAACCATTCTAAACATCTCAGCCTATCACTCCAACCATTCTAAACATCTCAGCCAATCACTCCAACCATTCTAAACATCTCAGCCAATCACTCAACCAATCACTCCAACCATTCTAAACATCTCAGCCTATCACTCCAACCATTCTAAACATCTCAGCCTATCACTCCAACCATTCTAAACATCTCAGCCTATCACTCCAACCATTCTAAACATCTCAGCCTATCACTCCAACCATTCTAAACATCTCAGCCAATCACTCCAACCATTCTAAACATCTCAGCCTATCACTCCAACCATTCTAAACATCTCAGCCAATCACTCCAACCATTCTAAACATCTCAGCCAATCACTCCAACCATTCTAAACATCTCAGCCAATCACTCCAACCATTCTAAACATCTCAGCCTATCACTCCTCCAACCATTCTAAACATCTCAGCCAATCACTCCAACCATTCTAAACATCTCAGCCTATCACTCCAACCATTCTAAACATCTCAGCCTATCACTCCAACCATTCTAAACATCTCAGCCAATCACTCCAACCATTCTAAACATCTCAGCCTATCACTCCAACCATTCTAAACATCTCAGCCTATCACTCCAACCATTCTAAACATCTCAGCCAATCACTCCAACCATTCTAAACATCTCAGCCAATCACTCCAACCATTCTAAACATGTTAAACAAGAGGTAGCATTAGAGAGAAAGAATGGGCCTAGACATTAGAGAGAAAGAATGGGCCTAGACATTAGAGAGAAAGAATGGGCCTAGACATTAGAGAGAAAGAATGGGCCTAGACATTAGAGAGAGAAAGAATGGGCCTAGACATTAGAGAGAAAGAATGGGCCTAGACATTAGAGAGAGAAAGAATGGGCCTAGACATTAGAGAGAAAGAATGGGCCTAGACATTAGAGAGAAGAATGGGCCTAGACATTAGAGAGAAAGAATGGGCCTAGACATTAGAGAGAAAGAATGGGCCTAGACATTAGAGAGAAAGAATGGGCCTAGACATTAGAGAGAAAGAATGGGCCTAGACATTAGAGAGAAAGAATGGGCCTAGACATTAGAGAGAAAGAATGGGCCTAGACATTAGAGAGAGAGAATGGGCCTAGACATTAGAGAGAAAGAATGGGCCTAGACATTAGAGAGAGAGACTGCATGACATGAGGGAGAAAGAATGGGCCTAGACATTAGAGAGAAAGAATGGGCCTAGACATTAGAGAGAGAGAATGGGCCTAGACATTAGAGAGAGAGACTGGGCCTAGACATTAGAGAGAGAGAATGGGCCTAGACATTAGAGAGAAAGAATGGGCCTAGACATTAGAGAGAGAGACTGGGCCTAGACATTAGAGAGAGAGACTGGGCCTAGACATTAGAGAGAGAGACTGGGCCTAGACATTAGAGAGAAAGAATGGGCCTAGACATTAGAGAGAGAGAATGGGCCTAGACATTAGAGAGAGAGAATGGGCCTAGACATTAGAGAGAAAGAATGGGCCTAGACATTAGAGAGAGAGAATGGGCCTAGACATTAGAGAGAAAGAATGGGCCTAGACATTAGAGAGAGAGAATGGGCCTAGACATTAGAGAGAAAGAATGGGCCTAGACATTAGAGAGAGAGAATGGGCCTAGACATTAGAGAGAGAGAATGGGCCTAGACATTAGAGAGAGAGAATGGGCCTAGACATTAGAGAGAGAGAATGGGCCTAGACATTAGAGAGAGAGACTGGGCCTAGACATTAGAGAGAAAGAATGGGCCTAGACATTAGAGAGAGAGACTGGGCCTAGACATTAGAGAGAGAGAATGGGCCTAGACATTAGAGAGAGAGAATGGGCCTAGACATTAGAGAGAGAGAATGGGCCTAGACATTAGAGAGAGAGAATGGGCCTAGACATTAGAGAAAGAATGGGCCTAGACATTAGAGAGAGAGAATGGGCCTAGACATTAGAGAGAGAGACTGGGCCTAGACATTAGAGAGAGAGACTGGGCCTAGACATTAGAGAGAGAGAATGGGCCTAGACATTAGAGAGAAAGAATGGGCCTAGACATTAGAGAGAGAGAATGGGCCTAGACATTAGAGAGAGAGAATGGGCCTAGACATTAGAGAGAGAGAATGGGCCTAGACATTAGAGAGAGAGAATGGGCCTAGACATTAGAGAGAGAGAATGGGCCTAGACATTAGAGAGAGAGAATGGGCCTAGACATTAGAGAGAAAGAATGGGCCTAGACATTAGAGAGAGAGACTGGGCCTAGACATTAGAGAGAAAGAATGGGCCTAGACATTAGAGAGAAAGAATGGGCCTAGACATTAGAGAAAGAATGGGCCTAGACATTAGAGAGAGAGAATGGGCCTAGACATTAGAGAGAGAGAATGGGCCTAGACATTAGAGAGAGAATGGGCCTAGACATTAGAGAGAGAGAATGGGCCTAGACATTAGAGAGAGAGAATGGGCCTAGACATTAGGGCCTAGACATTAGAGAGAAAGAATGGGCCTAGACATTAGAGAGAAAGAATGGGCCTAGACATTAGAGAGAAAGAATGGGCCTAGACATTAGAGAGAGAGAATGGGCCTAGACATTAGAGAGAGAGAATGGGCCTAGACATTAGAGAGAGAGAATGGGCCTAGACATTAGAGAGAGAGAATGGGCCTAGACATTAGAGAGAGAGAATGGGCCTAGACATTAGAGAGAGAGAATGGGCCTAGACATTAGAGAGAGAGAATGGGCCTAGACATTAGAGAGAGAGAATGGGCCTAGACATTAGAGAGAGAATGGGCCTAGACATTAGAGAGAGAGAATGGGCCTAGACATTAGAGAGAGAGAATGGGCCTAGACATTAGAGAGAGAAAGAATGGGCCTAGACATTAGAGAGAATGGGCCTAGACATTAGAGAGAGAATGGGCCTAGACATTAGAGAGAGAGAGAATGGGCCTAGACATTAGAAGAAAGAATGGGCCTAGACATTAGAGAGAGAGACTGGGCCTAGACATTAGAGAGAGAATGGGCCTAGACATTAGAGAGAAAGAATGGGCCTAGACATTAGAGAGAAAGAATGGGCCTAGACATTAGAGAGAGAGACTGGGCCTAGACATGAGAGAAAGAATGGGCCTAGACATTAGAGAGAAAGAATGGGAAGAGAATGGGCCTAGACATTAGAGAGAAAGAATGGGCCTAGACATTGAGAGAGAGAGAATGGGCCTAGACATTAGAGAGAGAGAATGGGCCTAGACATTAGAGAGAGAGAATGGGCCTAGACATTAGAGAGAAAGAATGGGCCTAGACATTAGAGAGAGAGAATGGGCCTAGACATTAGAGAGAGAGAATGGGCCTAGACATTAGAGAGAGAGAATGGGCCTAGACATTAGAGAGAGAATGGGCCTAGACATTAGAGAGAGAGAATGGGCCTAGACATTAGAGAGAGAGAGAATGGGCCTAGACATTAGAGAGAGAGAATGGGCCTAGACATTAGAGAGAGAATGGGCCTAGACATTAGAGAGAGAATGGGCCTAGACATTAGAGAGAGAGAATGGGCCTAGACATTAGAGAGAGAGAATGGGCCTAGACATTAGAGAGAAAGAATGGGCCTAGACATTAGAGAGAGAGAATGGGCCTAGACATTAGAGAGGAAGAATGGGCCTAGACATTAGAGAGAGAGACTGGGCCTAGACATTAGAGAGAGAATGGGCCTAGACATTAGAGAGAGAGAATGGGCCTAGACATTAGAGAGAAAGAATGGGCCTAGACATTAGAGAGAGAGACTGGGCCTAGACATTAGAGAGAGAGAATGGGCCTAGACATTAGAGAGAAAGAATGGGCCTAGAGAGAAGAGAATGGGCCTAGACATTAGAGAGAAAGAATGGGCCTAGACATTAGAGAGAGAGAATGGGCCTAGACATTAGAGAAAGAATGGGCCTAGACATTAGAGAGAGAGAATGGGCCTAGACATTAGAGAGAGAGAATGGGCCTAGACATTAGAGAGAGAGAATGGGCCTAGACATTAGAGAGAGAGAATGGGCCTAGACATTAGAGAGAAAGAATGGGCCTAGACATTAGAGAGAGAGAATGGGCCTAGACATTAGAGAGAAAGAATGGGCCTAGACATTAGAGAGAAAGAATGGGCCTAGACATTAGAGAGAGAGACTGCATGACATGAGAGAGAAAGAATGGGCCTAGACATTAGAGAGAGAGACTGCATGACATGAGGGAGAAAGAATGGGCCTAGACATTAGAGACAAGTCTGAAAGTTGATTGATTAATTAAGTACACTTTATTAATCCTGGTTTAGGCCCTCATGATTCTTGAATCACTCTTTTTAAAAAGACACACTGAGACTACATCTACCTTTCTTCAAGATAACTTTAAATCGCTCGGCCTCCGACTGCAAGGCACTACAGAGGGTAGTGTGTATGGTCCAGTACATCACTGGGGCTAAGCTGCCTGCCATCCAGGACCTCTACACCAGGCAGTGTCAGAGGAAGGCCCTAAAAATGGTCAAAGACCCCCGCCACCCTAGTCATAGACTGTTCTCTCTACTAACGCATGGCAAGCGGTACCGGAGTGCCAAGTCTAGGACAAAAAGGCTTCTCAACAGTTTTTACCCCCAATCCATAAGACTCCTGAACAGGTAATCACATGGCTACCCGGACTATTTGCATTGTGTGCCCCCCTCCAACCCCCAACCCTTCTTTTACGCTGCTGATACTCTCTGTTTATCTTGTATGCTTAGTCACTTTAACTATACATTTATGTACATAATACCTCAATTGGGCCGACCAACCACTGCTCCCGCACATTGGCTAACCAGGCTATCTGCATTATGTCCCACCCACCATCCGTCAACCCCTCTTTTACGCTACTGCTACTCTCTGTTCATCATATATGCATAGTCACTTTAACCATATCTACATGTACATACTACCTCAATCAGCCTGACTAACCGGTGCCTGTATATAGCCCCTCTGCTGTATATAGCCCCTCTGCTGTATATAGCCCCTCTACTGTCTTTTTACTGTTGTTTTATTTCTTTACTTACCTATTGTTCACCTAATACCTTTTCTGCACTGTTGGTTAGAGCCTGTAAGTAAGCATTTCACTCTAAGGTCTACCTACACCTGTTGTATTCGGCGCACGTGACAAATAAACGTTGATTTGATTTGAATGAACTTTCAAATCAGGTGTTATGATAAGCTCCTGTCCCGCTGAGTAGTGTAGTGTCCCAAATTTCACCCTATTCCCTATACAGTGCACTATTTTTAACCCAGACCCATTGGACTCCGGTCAAAAGTAGTGCACTATATAGGGAATAGGGTGCCATTTGGGATGGACCCTGGGTGTTACGGGCATTGGCCCCAGACCCTCACCTTGAAGGGGACGTGGCTGTCTGAGAGTAGAGGCCCCTCCAGCTCCACCACGGGGCCAGACTGGTCTCCTGACATCAGCTGCATGGTGGCTTCCAGAGAGTCTCCTGCTGAGCCGTCCCCAGGGTTCAGGGCCTTGGCCAGAGTGTCAAACGCTCTGGGGTGGTGAGGGAGACAAAATGGACAGGTCAGTTCACAATTTAGGACCCTTAATAATTCCTAAGGGGGCTCCACGGTCTAGTCTTTTCCTGGAACTTGATTGGTCCAAAACCCCCATCATCTCCTCGGCTACATCTCAACCGTTCGCTCCCCTCATACCTTCTTCAATACATTTTGAGAAGGAGGTGAGGAGAGAGGGATTAAGGAAAGGGATTAAGGAAAGATGAATAGATAAAAAGAACAGATCTGATCAGTATGTGGTTCCTTTGTAAACCTGAGATTCAACAATCTGGGTGGCAGGGTAGCCTAGTGGTTAGAGCGTTGGACTAGTAACCGAAAGGTTGCAAGTTCAAACCCCCGAGCTGACAAGGTACAAATCTGTCATTCTGCCCCTGAACAGGCAGTTAACCCACTGTTCCTAGGCGATCATTGAAAATAAGAATTTGTTCTTAACTGATTTGCCTGGTTAAATAAAGGTCAAATGAATAAAATAAAATAAAAAAGTGAAGAAGAAAAAAAGTGAAACACATTACCTAAGAACACAAGCTTGACAGTCAGGTTATACTGATGGCAAACCTGAAACCAGTGAGCCTTGCACAACCTAACTAAGCATGTGCACCCCCCCTCCGGCAAGTCAAACTAGGAACCTTAAAGGGCAATTCCACCACTTTTCAACCTTATGTTCATTATTTCCAGCACAGTACCAATGTCGATGTGAAAACGGAAAATTTATATTAAAGTTAAAAAGATCTAGCCCATGTGTTAAAACATTTTACAAACAGCGATTTTCAAACACTATGGGATTTGCTGTAACGTGGGGAGCAAGAAAATGCCCTCCCCCTGGCTTGAAACTCTGTATGAAACCTCTCCTCACCGGGTGATGTCACAGGCAGTCTGTTCGTCTCCTTGGAGATCCGTCATGGAGCTGTCTCCATTGCTAAGGGTGTCTTCCGCGCCCATCAGATCATTGCTGTCGGTGACATCGTTCATCTCCCGGGCCTTGTTCAAGTGGGCCAGTGACGTCACCACATTGGCCAGCGTGCTCAGGTCGTCCTGACACGGGTCATTCTAAGGAGGGGCACCAGGGACAATCAGCTCCATTATTAATAATCAAACAAATGTCTATTAATCTCCTTGAAGTCAGAAGTTTACATACACCTTAGACAAATACATTTAAAAACTCAGTTTTTCACAATTCCTGACATTTAATCAGAGTAAATATTCCCTGTCTTAGGTCAGTTAGGATCACCACTTTATTTTAAGAATGTGAAATGTCAGAATAATAGTAGAGAATGGTTTATTTCAGCTTTTATTTCTTTCATCACATTCCCAGTGGGTCAGAAGTTTACATGCAACCAAATACTAATTGAGTGTATTGCCTTTAAATTATTTAACTTGGGTTAAACATTTTGGGTAAACTTCCACAAGCTTCCCACAATAAGTTCGGTGAATTTTGGACCATTCCTCCTGACAGAGCTGGTGTAACTGAGTCAGGTTTGTAGGCCTCCTTGCTCGCACACACTTTTCAGTTCTGCCAACAAATTTTCTATAGGATGGAGGTCAGGGCTCTGTGATGGCCACTCCAATACCTTGACTTTGTTGTCCTTAAGCCATTTTGCCGCAACTTTGGAAGTATTGCTTGGGGTCATTGTCCATTTGTGACTAAGCTTTAACTTCCTGACTGATGTCTTGAGATGTTGCTTCAATATATGCACATAATTGTCCTTTCCTCATGATGCCATCTATTTTGTGAAGTGCACCAGTCCCTCCTGCAGCAAAGCACCCCCACAACATGATGCTGCCACCCCCGTGCTTCACGGTTGGGATGGTGTTCTTCAGCTTGCAAGCCTCCCCCTTTTTCCTCCAAACATAACGATGGTCATTATGGCCAAACAGTTCTATTTTTGTCAGGTTTACATTTCTCCAAAAATTGGCGGTTTTGGAGCAGTGGCTTTTTTTTAATGGCGGTTTTGGAGCAGTGGCTTCTTCCTTGCTGAGAGGCCTTTCAGGTTATGTCGATATAGGACTCGTTTTCCTGTGGATATAGATACTTTTGTACCTGTTTCCTCCAGCATCTTCACAAGGTCCTTTGCTGTTGTTCTGGGATTGATTTGCACTTTTCGCACCAAAGTACGTTCATCTCTAGGAGACAGAACGCGTCTCCTTTCCTGAGCGGTATAATGGCTGTGTGGTCCCATGGTGTTTACACTTGCGTACTGTTGTTTGTACAGATGAACGTAGTACATTCAGGCATTTGGAAATTGCTCCCAAGGATGAACCAGACTTGTGGAGGTCTACAATTTTTTTTCTGAGGTCTTGGCTGATATCTTTTGATTTTCCCATGATGTCAAGCAAAGAGGCACTGAGTTTGAAGGTTGGCCTTGAAATATATCCACAGGTACACCTCCAATTGACTCAAATTATGTCAATTAGTCTATCAGAAGCTTCTAAAGCCATGACATTTTCTGGCATATTCCAAGGTGTTTAAAGGCACAGTCAACTTAGTGTATGTAAACCTCTGACCCACTGGAATTGTGATACAGTGAATTATAAGTGAAATAATCTGTCTGTAAAAAACATGTTGGAAAAATGACTTGTGTCATGCACAAAGTAGATGTCCTAAGCAACTTGCCAAAACTATAGTTTGTTAACAAGAAATTTGTGGAGTGGTTGAAAAACAAGTTTTAATGACTCCAACCTAAATGTAAACTGTATATATGCTACTTTATCCATTTCAGCTTCATGATTTTAAGATTGAATTGCTAGATGTTGTAAATGTCATCCAGACAAGCCAGGTCATTCTACAGAGGGGCACACATGAGATTGTCGATCACACATTTTGTATTAGAGAGTGTGTAGGAGGTTCTTGAGGGAGCCAGGTCAGAATGACATATTAGCAACAGAATGAAATATTCTCTGTTGAATCGGGTTTGAAAATGTTGCAAATAATGCAGATGCCAATGAACAATATACACAAAGCTATCTATTAAAGAACATTAATTATGTGTTTTTTATTGACAATGGCAACTTTGTTATTTGCAAATGTTTTGGATCAGATTTTAAAGAACATGTTCTTGATAATATACCAACCCTTAGCACAGTGTTCCCCAACCCGGATCCTCCAGTACCTCCAGCCCTGGTCCTCCAGTACCCCCAACAGTGTTCCCCAACCCTGCTCCTCCAGTACCCCCAGCCCTGCTCCTACAACCGTGGTCCTCCAGTACGCCCAACAGTGTTCCCCAACCCTGCTCCTCCAGTACCCCCAGCCCTGCTCCTACAACCGTGGTCCTCCAGTACGCCCAACAGTGTTCCCCAACCCTGGTCCTCCAGTACCCCAACAGTGTTCCCCAACCCTGGTCCTCCAGTACCCCCAACCCTGGTCCTCCAGTACCCCCAACGGTGTTCCCCAACCCTGGTCCTCCAGTACCCCCAGCCCTGCTCCTACAACCGTGGTCCTCCAGTACCCCCAACAGTGTTCCCCAACCCTGCTCCTCCAGTACCCCCAGCCCTGCTCCTACAACCGTGGTCCTCCAGTACGCCCAACAGTGTTCCCCAACCCTGGTCCTCCAGTACCCCAACAGTGTTCCCCAACCCTGGTCCTCCGGTACCCCCAACCCTGGTCCTCCCCCAACCCTGGTCCTCCAGTACCCCCAACGGTGTTCCCCAACCCTGGTCCTCCAGTACCCCCAGCCCTGCTCCTACAACCGTGGTCCTCCAGTACCCCCAACAGTGTTTCCCCAACCCTGCTCCTCCAGTACCCCCAGCCCTGCTCCTACAACCGTGGTCCTCCAGTACGCCCAACAGTGTTCCCCAACCCTGGTCCTCCAGTACCCCAACAGTGTTTCCCAACCCTGGTCCTCCAGTACACCGAACCCTGGTCCTCCAGTACCCCAACAGTGTTTCCCAGCCCTGGTCCTCCAGTACCCCAACAGTGTTTCCCAACCCTGGTCCTCCAGTACCCCCAACCCTGGTCCTTCAGTACCCCAACAGTGTTTCCCAGCCCTGGTCCTCCAGTACCCCCAGCCCAGTGTTGTAGCCTTGGACAAGCACACCTAATTTAACTCATTGAGGGTTTGAGGATTATCATGTGTGCTTGTAAGAATGTGCACTGTTGGGGGTCCTGGAAGACCAAGGTTGGGAAAACTGCCTTAGCAATTACCAAATGAAAGCGAGCCATCTGTTGTGTGATCCAGTCACTCACCGATTCAGGGGATGTGGGGACCAGGATGGTGTTCTCTAGCTTGGGAAAAGGCTGCTGGATGTTCAGGAGCATGCTTGACTCTAGCAAACTGGCTGACCTGCAAACACAAAACAACACACTTCAATTCTACTTTCCAATCACAGAGATCTCAAATGGCTGCACAGTTGGTTGGTGAAAATAGGTGGTCCTCATTCTGTTTACGCTCTCCACATCTCCTGGTCTTCATCTGCAATGATCCGAATGAAAACCATCAAGTGAACCCCAGTCTAACTGGTGAGCTACTACCACCATATTGTTTTCACCTGTCAAGTATTGTCCAATCAGATGAAGTGGAGGAGAGACCTATTATGCCAATTGCCACTGCTGGAGCAGGGGTCAGCCACGGGTCGAGCCTTTCTTGAGCGGATTTTCAGGGGGCCGGAAAGTAATGACTAATAATATATACACTGCAAAATGACCGCAAGAAGCCCAAACAGATATAATATTTAAACCATAATCATTTCAAATGTTTTTTTTTTGGCTCAGAAAACTTGGGGGGGGGGGACAGGGGACAAATAACCATAGCATCAGAGCCTAAAATTAACACCCGCCACCTGCCAAAACGCGGGTAGATTTTGGCATTGGCAGTAAAGAACGTCTAATTCGCCAGCCACGTTGGCGTGGCAACACTCTGGGCTCTACAGTGCAAGGCTTTAATAAAAATAGTCAAGTATGGGCAGTGACAGTTGTGATTTATAGCTAAATAAATGCTGCAGATAGCTGTTTTCAAAGTATTTCTGACATTTTGGTAATGCACAAAGAAATCTGAATCCTAACATTAGAGCTATCCCACCTCGTGCAGCAACACTGCCTTTGTGGGGGCAGTGAGCACTGAAAGATTTTTATTTTATTTTTTTTAGACACAATGGGCACAAGGCATAAAAGTTGGTCTAATTTACTCGAACAACTTCTAAAGTGAGACTTGGTCCTCGTGTTCCTTGGCTAATTACATTGTTTTGTTCACAAGCTTGGTTGATTTTCTGTTTGAGTATGCTCCCACTGCTAGCAAAAAGAGACATCGTTGGCCTCTACTAGCGACATTCTCACAGGCACACATGATGACTCAAGTGGCCTTGTTACCAAGGTAACGTTAAAGGAGCAGGTAGACATTTGTGTCTAATATTTTTGTTAAAAATACTTAGGTCACAGAATATTAAATACAATCTAACAATATTACGTCTTACTAGAAATACATTCCTTGTTTTAGAAACATCACTAAGCATGCTCATCCATTTTTTGTGTGTAATTATGGCAAAACAAATATTTTGAATGGTAAAAAAAAATCAGTGGTTGGTAGATTGTTTAATCTACCTGCCTCAGTGGCTGTTGTAAAAAATATATATAAATGTTTTAGGCCCTGCCTGACACAGAGAATGAAAGAGGCCTCTTCTTTGTATGTGTCCCATTTTGGCTCCTGTGAGAACATTTATGCCATCTCCATTTTGAAGTACTCAATGTTCTTCTTCTACTACTACTTCTAAGAGTTGGTAAATAAATAAAAAAAAGCGTGCATTACTGCCACCTGGAGTGTCTTGTCAGAACATGTATAAAGCCAAGGTTGGCAATTTACTGCCACCTACAGTAATGGAATGTTGGCTCACGAGCTAAAATTGGCTGATACCTCCTGATGACCTGGGCCCAGTTTTTCAAAATTGATCCAAACAGCCACCACTAATATTGAGTGGCTGCTGCCAACACACTGACTCAACTCCAGCCACTTTAATAATGGGAATTGATGGAAAATATATCACTAGCAACTTTAAACAATGCTACTTAATATAATGTTTACATACCCTACATTACTCATCTCATATGTATATACTGTACTCGATACCATCTATTGCATCTTGCCTATGCCGTTCTGTACCAATACTCATTCATATATCTTTATGTACATATGTGCATCCCACACAGAGCTAACGGAGGAGTATGCCCTATATGCGTTTTGAGGCCGTGTTTGGTACGACCCTCATGCGCCTATATTCAGCCACTTCAACCCAACTTCCTAATTTAAATACATTTGAGTTTTTAAAATTAATTTCACCTTTATTTAACCAGGTAGACCAGATGAGAAAAAGTTCTGATTTACAACTGTGACCTGGCCAAGATAAAGCAAAGCAGTGCGACAGAAACAACACAGATGGGATAAACAAACATATTTTTCTATTGCGTTATTGACTGTATATGTACAGTGTGTGCAAATGTAGTAAGATTAGGGAGGGAAGGCAATAAATAGGCCATAGTGGCGAAATAATTTAAACTTAGCCTTAACACTGGAGTGATAGATGTGCAGATGATGATGTGCAAGTAGAGATTACTGGAGTGCAAAAGAGAAAAATATATATATAACAATATGGGGATGAGGTAGTTGGGTGGGCTATTTACAGATGGGATGCGTACAGCTACATCGATCGGTTAGCTGCTCAGATAGCTGATGTTTAAAGTTGATGAGGGAAATATAAGTCTCCAGCTTCAGTGATTTTTGCAATTTGTTCCAGTCATTGGCAGCAGAGAACTGGAAGGAAAGGCAGCCAAAGGAGGTGTTGGCTTTTGGAATGACCAGAGAAATATACCTTCTGGAGCGCGTGCTACGGTTGGGTGTTGCTATGGTGACCAGTGGAGCTGAGATAAGGCGGGGCTTTACCTAGCAAAGACTTATAGATGACCTGGAGCCAGTGGGTTTGGCGACGAATATGTAACGAGGGCCAGCCAACGAGAGCATACAGGTCGCAGATGTGGGTAGTATATGGGGCTTTGGTGACAAAACGGATTGCACTGTGATAGACTGCATACAATTTGCTGAGTAAAGTGTTGGAGGCTATTTTGTAAATGACATCGCCAAAGTCAAGGATCGATAGGATAGTCAGTTTTACAAGGGCATGTTTGGCAGCACGAGTGAAGGAGGCTTTGTTGCGAAATAGGAATCCGATTCTAGATTTCATTTTGGATTGGAGATGCTTAACGTGAGTCTGGAAGGAGAGTTTACAGTCTAACCAGACACCTAGGTATTTGTAGTTGTCCACATATTCTATGAACTGTCCAGAGTAGTGATGCTAGTCGTTGGCCCAGTCATCGCTCAGTGTGAATGGGGCCCTTTAAGCCAGCTGTAGTACCTGGCTGTCTCCTTGTAGTACCTGGCGGTCTCCTTGTCAGTGACGAAGGTGGGCGTAGCAGCCAGGGGACTACACAGGTTCTTCCTGATGTAGATCTTCTCTGTAGACGCAGCACAGTTGATAGACTTCTCTCTGGAGACTTCCACCGGCTTCCTCTCACACTGGACAGCTACACAGACAGAGAAAGGGGAGGGGAGGGGGGTTGATCCACCATGCTAGCTAATGTGCATGCTGATTCACAGATTGACTACATTACAGTTAGACTGGGCAGAATTACTGATTTACAAAAAAAACATCCCAAATAATGGCATCAATATTAGCGATTCTGCACCTCAACCTTTCTCAAACCGATCCCTCTCAAACATGTTGTCTAATAAAGCAACTCAGGGTGTTGTGGAACACTGCAGATGTTGACACAAACAGAGAGGACACGACTCCTTGATTTCCATGTTTGATCGACATGATATTTCAGTATGTGAACGTCAGTAAGTGATTGAGGCAGGTAACTCACAGTCCTGTTTCATGCCCAGGAACATGCAGCGCTGCAGTCTGCAGTACTGGCAGCGGTTCCTATGGTGCTTGTTGATGACACACTCTCCAGACCCCCGGCATGTATACACCAGGTTCTTCCTGATGCTGCGCTTGAAGAAACCCTTACAGCCCTCACAGCTCACTGCCCCGTAGTGACGGCCTGGGTAAAGAGGAGAGAACAGAGTCAGTCACACAAGGAGAAGAGAGGGTTGTATGTGTGCGTGCGTGTACAAGTTCAACTGTATTTCCTTCCTACCTGAGGCCCTGTCTCCACACACCACACAGTACTCCACCACAGGCTTGGCAAGTGCCTGGTCTGACCCTTCTGTCACAAACTGGAAATACAACACACACAAAAACAAAAAAGCAAAAACAGGCATTCATATCGGATGTTAACGGCACTTTTAGGGCCTGTTTCCCTGACACAGATTAAGCCTAGTCCTGGACTAAATGGCCTGCCAGTTTAGTCCTAAATGGCCTGCCAGTGGCCTGCCAGTTTAGTCCTAAATGGCCTGCCAGTAGCCTGCCAGTTTAGTCCTAAATGGCCTGCCAGTAGCCTGCCAGTTTAGTCCTAAATGGCCTGCCAGTTTAGTCATGGCTAATTTGGATTAGAGAGGCGTGACCCCATCCATCAGTTGTATTACCAAAACGGCCAGATTAAAGCTACAATCTGCCCTAGGGAAACCAGCCGTTTGTGACTAACAGCAATAGTCTAAGTATGTACAAAGTAAGACTAGACCAGGGGTGTCAAACTCATTCCATGGAGGAACTAGTGTCTGATGGTTTTATTATTCCCTGTCAAGTTGTGTCCAATTAACCATTTCTCTACACATGGGTAGGGGCCTATACGGATAGGGCTACAATGAAATGTTTCTTCACCACACATATCTATTTTACTTCAGTTCCTTTTCTTTTTACAATAAAAACATACATAGACAAAACAAAAGACAACTTAAACATTTACATACATTTCCACAAACATTAATGACATCACACTTCCTCAGACCAACATGCTCCTACTGTATCCACATCCAATGTGGTTTCTAATAGCTTGTAGGACTTTGCCCCAAACGACTTCAAATCGTGTTGTTGCTTTAAATTTATTTTACCAGGTAAGTTGACTGAGAACACATTCTCTCGTTTACAGCAACGACCCGGGGAATAGTTACAAGGGGGAGAGGAGGGGAGGTATGAACGAGCCAATTTGAAGCCGTTTTGGCACTTGCAACCCCAGGGTTGTTGGTTCAATTCCCACGGGGGACCAGCACAAACAAATATGAAAGTGTATGCACTCACTACTGTATGTCGCTCTGGATAAGAGCGTCTGGTAAATGACAAAAATGTAAATGTCTGTAGCCAGATTATTAAGTATTTGATTCTTCCATTCTATTAATGTTAAGAGTATCATTTAACTTCTAGCATTACATTTAAATGTTTTTCTTACAGAAGAAATAAGAAAAGTAGTAATTGAAAGTGAAGAGTTGAGATTATTGGGAAAATTAGTCAAGTTCACCTGACAAGACTGAATCCAAACATTACACAAGTTGGTTTTGTGCATTTTACATTTACTGTATTTTTCGCCACATTTGTTGATAACGAAATGTGAAAATAATCTATATATTCAATGTGATAAGAATATTCCTGGAAAATGTGGTGTAGAATGACACGGGTTTGAGTCAGAGGAGAAACTGGTGTCTTCAAGTGGCCACACACACACACCCCTTGAAAGTGTGCACAGTCCCTACATAATTTCAATGAACTTTTATGATATAAAGAAGAGTCTTCAACCATAAGGTGTTTTTTTTTAAGCTCTCCTAGCTGTGCCGTTGAGGAACTAGAGAAAGCACACTTGTAGTTGTTTAGGTTGGAACACAACCCTGCATCCCCACCATCACACAATTACTGTTGTTGTTAACGCAATCCAAAAACAGCCCATTATAAATCCCAATCTGAGTCAGGTGGGCATCATTTGAAAGCTTGTTCTATTGGCAACATGACTAGCTAAATTATAAAATCCAATCTTACAGTGTTAGGCTTTGAATGGGCAATTCAAAGAAATATCATTTGGGTGCCCATAGAAAGGTGTCATGCGAGCATTCAGGTCCGTGTTCCACGGAAAATGTTCTTCACAATAAACAAACATAGGCTCATTCCGTTCAAGAACACCACAGGGTATCGAGTACCACAGTATGAGTCATAATACCCATAAAACCTAGGGGTCAAATATAAGGAAATTGTTCCATTATTCATTTTTCCCATAGGAGATTTTAGAAACCCTATAAATAAGGGCTGTGTTTGGTGTAGGCTTACCCTGGCGTGACGTTTTGATAACTGTTAACCTCTCTAGGACAAGGTCACCTGTAGTCACCTGTATTTTCCACGCAAAAACTAAATGCTAATTATCTGCTAATGTGGCTATCATAAAGAACTACAAATACCATGATGATCTGGAGGAGACTGCCGAATCGAGGAAAGGTTAAGAATCTCTGGATTAACTATCTAATGTTAGCTAAATTTAGTTATGAATAATTGGCTACATTTCTTTAAATTGACAATTCTGTGAACTGTTCTGTGCACGTTTTAAATTGACACAATACCTGTTAGCAAAGGTGTCTGCTCGAGATGACATGCAGGAGCCTGCAGGGATTTATAGTCTTGCATGTTGTCAACATTGATGCTAATTAGCATTTTCAAATCTGAGAGTATATTAGAGCTAAATATATTGATAAAAGTAACCTTGTCTGAGAGATTTACATGGTTATCAAAACATCACGCCAGGGTAAGCCCACACTAAACACAGCCCTTATTTTAAGTGTTTCCTAAACTCCCTATGGGAAAAATGAATGGTGGAAAAACAAATGGAACCATTTCCCCTGTTTGACCACTAGGCTTTATGGGTATTATGACATCTCCACTGTGGAGCTCTATGACACCATGTCATCTTGTAACTAACTGTACATCAAACATAGTGATCATAAACGTTGACACTGTGTATGACATGAGTTTTATGACATGGAAATGTAAAGTGCACATTTGGGCTTACGGGTGTTTGGCTTGCTTGGATGACAGCAAAGCGGTATTTATTATAATCCTTGTCTCATCTTTCAACATACACAGAGTCCTCTAAATTTACAGCATTTCCCCCTCACTCAGACAACAAGAAAAAGGTGCAAAAGAAGTCCAATTAGCAGGACGGATGTGGGCAACTTCTTGTCGCACGGTGCTCAAGTTCAGAATGGCGGTCAATCAAAACCCATATAGAGCTGTGAAGCACAGAGCCAGAGGTCTGACGTCATTTACTGTACAGTCACTACGTTCCAATATAGGCGCTTATCAGTGCCCAAATCTGACATTTTCAACCCGTTTACGGGTACGAGTGTAACGGGCTATGACTTAAACAACCAGGTGCGTTCCAAACTAGTCAGTGACATTAATTGATAAATCAAGTACAAGGGACTTTGACGTTTGCTGACTAGATCATCATTGGTGGTGCAGGTCAAGGCCTCTACCTGGATCTGCTGGCCGGACAGGTCAGGTGAGGCAAACAGCAGCTGGTTGACCCCTGAACCGTCTTGGGCCGCCAGGATCACCTTTCCCGGGGACGAGGCCTCTTGCTTGGCTAAGATTACCTTGCCTGGCGTAGAGTAGTCTGCATTAGCCAGGATAAACTGCTGCTTGCCACCAGAACCCTGCTCCAACGCCGTCACGATCTGGATCTTCTGGCCCGTCGACTGGTCCGTCACGATCTGGAGGGGAAGGGGAGGAGAAAGTCAAGTCGAATGAGAATTACAGAAACCAACAAGGTTGGTTTGGATCTGAAGCTAATATGTTCCGTTTATTTTTTTTATTGTTTCATTCTGAACAGAACCACTATTTTTGGGGTCCGTTCCACTGTTCTGACCAGCAAAATAAAGTTCTGAACCAGTTTGAAACCAAAATCAATTACTTCAATCAGTACAGATAGAGCAGGCACGCTAGTTGTTTACATGCGCGATGGACAGACAAGTGTAAACTATGGCGCAAGATGTGACTGACATTTTGTGGGTGGGGAAAGAGCAAGAGAGGGTTGAGGAGGCTTGAAACACTGGGCATCGTGTTAACTTGTGGGTGAAGAGCGGCACCAGAATTAAAAACAAGTTTTACCTTTTTGTAGTTAATAAAACCAACGTGAAACGTGACAACATGGGCTACAGTATCCTTAAATTTGTCAATGCTAAGTTAATACATTTTTCTGTAGCTAAATTCTCTCCCCATCTTATGAATCACGTTAGCAATGTCAGTACAGTAGCCTATGCTTCGGATGGGGGAGGGGCAGGTAGCCTAAACACACACACACCGGCAAAGATTTTCAGCTTGCAGACAGATACTCGAATACATTTTTGAGTGACAAAGTGAGGGCTTTGCATAGGTGCTTTGTTGCGTTTTTACATTGGATTAGAAAAATGCCTCTAACGTAAAAGAACGTTATTAACCAGTTCCCGTTATTTTTTAAATTACGGTTCTTTTCCAGAACAGTATGGATCACTTTTGTTCCAGGTTCCGTTTCTGTTCCTTGAAAATGTGCATTAGTTTTCTGTTTTCCGATCTGTTCCCTAAACCGGTTCCAACCCCTGGTTAGGATACTGCCTGAAGCTAATATGCTCCATTAAGGGTTGTTGAATGCTGATGATAAACAGTATTCTGTTTATAGTGTCCCATACCTTTCCAATGGATTCCAACCCTGAAGCTATTAGTTCTGCTACTTGCTAACCTTGAAGTCATACGAAGCTACTAGCCATGCATATGTTGACTCATAAAAGCCTTGACCTGGGGAGAAGAGATGACCTGACACATAGATGTCAAGCCATAGGAGTCTACAGCCATGTCTCAGGGTCCTGGTCCATTATATTACCTGGATACGATGTCCCATCATGCCACCGTCAGCTGAGACCAGCTGAATCCTCTGAGTGTGTCCGTCCATGACGCCGATTCTGTTTCCTTCTGCTGCTCACATCAAAGCCCCATGAGGCACATCAAACTGCAGTAGAGGGAAGGAATGTTTCACACAGTTAGTAGTTACTTAAGGGTATGTATTCATAATCAAAAATAAATATGTTGTGATCAGAGCAAGGTTTCAGTAGAGTCAAGGGTGATAAAATCTGCATTGAAAGCTTTTTGTTGTGCATTGCATAAGGAAGACAACATCAGGAAACAGTATGTATATGCATACAATGAGTGGGACTCATACGGGGATCCTTACATGTGTTTGAACATGGGCCAGTTCTAGCAACATTTGTACATCTCACTGTACTTTGTGCACGTGACTTTAAAATGTGACGGTGAAACATGTTGAGGTGCCCATGTCCTAACTTCAGCTAGCTATCTAGCTAACTTAGCTAGAAAGAGTCAAATCCGGGAAGCTACCTAGGAAGTGCATGGCTTCTTACGTGAGCAAAGAGGGTTTGAGTTAAAGTAAATGTTGAGTAGCTAGTTAACTTTTGGGAGATGCAGGGTTATTTGAGCAACTTGGTATACTATTGACACGTTAGCTGGCTAACGTTAGTTAACTGTGTCGCACACCGTGAAGTGTAATGTCGCACGGCCTAGCGTGCTAAGCTAACGTTAGCCAGCTTCTGCATTTGTTGGCCTTCTACGCCAAGTTTGATAAATATCACACAAAAATGTAGCTCGTTAACCATAAAAAGCCATGGGTGTAAGCACAACAAATAAGCTCCGGTCTAGTAGATATTTAAAATCGATGCGGAAGATAAAAGGTATTTCTTTTCCTGTCGGTGAAAGGTCAACATTGAAGGGTTAAAGAACGCTATAGGGTTCAAGGCCCCATAAGGACAACGCAGCGAACGGCGGGACTATCGCGTTTGGCAAACCAAGGCTCAGATCGCACACATTTGCAACGATTTAGCGTTATTGTTAGTCCGTTACAATTCAACATTTAGCTAGCTGGTTTGTGTTCATACTTAGAAACATTAGTTTTTGTAAAATCGGGACGCCTTATTCGCGCTAGTCTGAATATAGCTAACGTTACTTAGCATCTGAGGATTCACACTGAACACTCGCTACCCCAGCCAACACGTTTTAGCCAATACCTGGCACACGAATAGCGATTAGTTTGATTTAAGGTCAGATTTTAATTATGTTTAGTGTCATAACACCGACTTTTTCCGTGTGGTTTTGATTTTATATCCTTACTTGCCGGTTTTGGTGCACTGTCTTGGTCCGGAACCGTTAGCTAATGGCTGCTGGCTTGGAAATGTATTCTTCCTCCTTGTGTTACATGACGGAGCTGACCAACGTGTCGTTTTTGATATGAGCTTTTACGCGCACAATCCAGTTGTCTTACCTGTTATTGTGTGGTTTCTCTCGTATTGTGTGTCGATGTATAATCAATTTAATGCTTTTGTTTCTGTCTGCTGCTGCTTCAGGGAGGGTCAGAGTTCGTGACCTTTTTTTTTTTCTCAAAACACGTTGTGGTGCTCACGCGCAGTAGCTTGGACACACCGGCATGGCTAGACGGAAGGTCCGTGCTATCCAATGATGTGTTTATACCATGGATGACTGACAGGGGGCGCTGTATCGAAGGCATCTTGGTACTCCTCAATTGTAAAATATTTTGGGAGCTATAGAAAATGCATTTATTGACGTCTACATTCGTTTTGACGCATTCATTTTCTATTACAAACCCCTTTAGACATGGATGTCGATTAAGGCAGCCCCCCCCCCCCGCCCCGCTCCTCTCTGATTCAGAGGGGTTAAATGCGGAAGACACATTTCAGTTGAATGCATTCAGTTACACAACTGACTAGGTATTTCCGTTTCCCTTAATGCATAGTTCTAAATTGTGTTATGTAAGCTAAACAAACATAAGCAAGTAACATTTTCCCTAAATATATATATTTTTAGAACTGATGTTACTTTCCCCACTACAACTAAGGTATGAACGCCAAATTGTTATCAAATTTACTTTCTTTAAAGATAAAATAATGGTTAAAAGCCTGTGTAAAAGGGAACATTGGCATGAATGACCAGTTCCAGGAGGAAATTGCGGAACGGCGTGAGGTTCTGTATCCAATTTAAGGAAAATAGATGGAAAAACAGTTGTTCAGAGACCGACTACTGCATGGCTATTTAAAAAATTACAAAGTTCTCAGAGGAGGCAAGTAAGGAAACACAACTCTAGTCTTGTTATGGGATTGTAATAATAAACTCAGCCAAAAAAGAAACATCCTCTCACTGTCAACTGCATTTATTTTCAGCAAACTTAACATGTGTAAATAAGATTCAACAAATAAGATATAAACTGAACAAGTCACACAGACATGTGACGAACAGAAATAGAATAATGTGTCCCTGAACAAAGGGGGGTTCAAAATCAAAAGTAACAGTCAGTATCTGGTGTGGCCACCAGCTGCATTAAGTACTGCAGTGCATCTCCTCCTCATGGACTGCACCAGATTGACCAGTTCTTGCTGTGAGATGTTACCCCACTCTTCCACAAAGGCACCTGCAAGTTCCCAGACATTTCTGGGGGGAATGGCCCTAGCCCTCCGATCCAACAGGTCCCAGACGTGCTCTATGGGATTGAGATCCGGGCTCTTCGCTGGCCATGGCAGAACACTGACATTCCTGTCTTGCAGGAAATCACGCACAGAACGTGCAGTATGGCTGGTGGCATTGACATGGTGGAGGGTCATGTCAGGATGAGCCTGCAGGAAGGGTAACACATGAGGGAGGAAGATGTCTTCCCTGTAACGCACAGCGTTGAGATTGCCTGCAATGACACGCTCAGTCCTATGATGCTGTGACACACCGCCCCAGACCATGATGGACCCTCCACCTCAATCCCACTCCAGAGTACAGGCCTCAGTGTAACGCTCATTCCTTCGATCATTCCTTCATTCCTTCGATGATGAACGCGAATCTGACCATCACCCCTGGAGGGAAAAAACCGCGACTTGTCCATGAAGAGCACTTTTTGCCAGTCCTGTCTGGTCCAGCAACAGTGGGTTTGTGCCTATAGGCAACGTTGTTGCCGGTGATGTCTGGTGAGGACCTGCCTTACAACAGGCCTACAAGCCCACAGTCCAGCCTCTCTCAGCCTATTGTGGACAGTCTGAGCACTGATGGAGGGATTGTGCGTTCCTAGTGTAACTCGGGCAGTTGTTGTTGCCATCCTGTACCTGTCCCTCAGGTGTGATGTTCAGATGTACCGATCCTGTGCAGGTGTTACACGTGGTCTGCCACTGCGAAAATGATCAGCTGTCCGCCCTGTCTCCCTGTAGCGCTGTCTTAGGCGTCTCACAGTATGGACATTGTAATTTATTGCCCTGGCCACATCTGCAGTCCTCATGCCTCCTTGCAGCATGCCTAAGGCACGTTCACGCAGATGAGCAGGGACCCTGGGCATCTTTCTTTTGGTGTTTTTCAGAGTCAGTAGAAAGGCCTCTTTAGTGTCTTAAGTTTTCATAACTGTGACCTTAATTGCCTACCGTCTGTCAGCTGTTAGTCTAAACGACCGTTCCACAGGTGCATGTTCATTAATTGTTTATGGTTCATTGAACAAGCATGGGAAACAGTGTTTAAACCCTTTACAATGAAGATCTGTGAAGTTATTTGGATTTTTACAAATTATCTTTGAAAGACAGGGTCCTGAAAAAGGGATGTTTATTTTTTTGCTGAGTTTGTTTATTTTTTAAAATAAATTTACAAACATTTCTAAAAACATATTTTCGCTTTATTTATTAAACCTTTAATTGACTAGGCGAATCAGTTAAGAACAAATTCTAATATACAATGACGACCTAACCCGGATGACGCTGGGCCAATTGTGCGCCGCCCTATGGGACTCCCAATCACGGCATTATGGGGTAATGTGTGTAGATTGATGACCTTTTAAAATGTAATACATTACAGCCTTATTCTAAAATGTTAAAAAGGGAAGGGGTCTGAATACTTTCCCAATGCACTGTATATACAGTACCAGTCAAAAGTTTGGACACCTACTCATTCCAGATTTTTTTTTTTTTTAACTATTTTCTACATTGTAGAATAATTGTGAAGACATCAAAACTATCAAATAACACATGGAATCATGTAGTAACCAAAAAAGTGTTAAACAAATCAAAATATATTTTAGATTCTTCAAAGTAGCCACCCTTTGCTTTGGATAGCTTGGCATTCTTCTCAACCAGTTTCATGAGGTAGTCACCTGGAATGCATTTCAATTAACAGGTGTTCCTTTATTAAAAGTTAATTTGTGGAATTTCTTTCCTTATTAATGCTTTTGAGCCAATCAGTTGTGTTGTAAAAGTTAGGGGTGGTATACAGAAGATAGCCTTATTTGGTAAAATAAGAAGTCCATATTATGGCAAGAACAGCTCAAATAAGCACAGAGAAACAACAGTCCGTCATTACCTTAAGACATGAAGGTCAGTGAATACAGAACATTTAAATAACTTGTCTTCAAGTTCAGTCGCAAAAACCATCAAGCGCGATGATGAAACTGTCTCTCATGAGGAATACCACAGGAAAGGAAGACCCAGAGTTACCTCTGCTGCATTGGGAACTTATCCAATTAGAGGTACCAGCCTCAGAAATTGCAGCCCAAATAAATGCTTCAGAGTTCAAGTAACACACATCTCAACATGAACTGTTCAGGGGAGACTGCGTGAATCAGGCCTTCATGGTCGATTTGCTGCAAAGAAACCACTACTAAAGGACACCAATAAGAAGAGACTTGCTTGGGGTCAAGAAAGACAAGCAATGTACATTAGACCGGTGGAGTCCAAATATGAGATTTTTGGTTCCAACCGCCGTGTCTTTGTGAGACACAGAGTAGATGAACGGATGATCTCTGCATGTGTCGTTCCCACCGTGAAGCATGGGGGAGTGATGGTGACACTGTGATTTATTTAGAATTCAAGGCGGACTTAACCAGCATGGCTACCATAGCATTCTGCAGCGATACGCCATCCCATCTGGTTTGCACTTAGTGCGACTATTATTTGTTTTTCAACAGGACAATGACCCAACACACTTCCAGGCTTTGTATGGGCGATTTGACCAAGGAGAGTGATGGAGTGCTGCATCAGATGACCTGGCCTCCACAATCACACAATTGAAAGGGTTTGGGATGAGTTGGACCGCAGAGTGAAGAAAAAGCAGCCAAGAAGTGCTCAGCATACGTGGGAACTTCTTCAAGACTATTGGAAAAGCATTCTTTATGAAGCTGGTTGAGAGGAATGCGAAGACTGTGCATAGCTGTCATCAAGGCAAAGAGCATCTACTTTGAAAAATCAAAAAATATATTTTGATTTCTTTAACACTTTTTTTTTGGTTACTACATGATTCCATGTGTAATTTCATAGTTTGTTTTGATGTCTTCACTATTATTCTATAGAAAATAATAAATATAAAGAAACCCTTGAATGTGTAGGTGTGTCCAAATTTGACTGGCACTGTACATATACACTACCGTTCAAAAGTGAGGTCACTTAGAAATGTTTTTTAAATTTTTTAAAAATATAATTTAAAAGCACATTTGTCCATTAGAATAACATAAAATTGATCAGAAACAGTGTAGACATTGTCAATGTTGTAAATGACTATTGTAGTTGGAAACGCCAGATTTTTTATGGAATATCTACATATGTGTACAGAGGCCCATTATCAGCAACCATCACTCTTGTGTTCCATTGGCACGTTGTGTTAGCTAGAAAACCCTTTTGCAATTGTTAGCACAGCTGAAAACTGTTGTTCTGATTAAAAAAGCAATTAAAACTGGCCTTCTTTAAACTAGTTGAGTATCTGGAGCATCAGCATTTGTGGGTTCGATTACAGGCTCAAAACGACCAGAAACAAAGACCTTTCTTCTGAAACTCGTCAGTCTATTCTTGTTCTGAGAAATGAAGGCTATTCCATGCAAGAAATTGCCAAGAAACTGAAGATCCCATACAATGCTGTGTACTACTCCATTCACATAAAAGCACAAACTAGCTCTAACCAGAATAGAAAGAGGCCACGGTGCACAACTGAGCAAGAGGATAAGTACATTAGAGTGTCTAGTTTGAGAAACAGACGCCTCACAAGTCCTCAACTGGCAGCTTCATTAAAGAGTACCTGCAAAACACCAGTCTCAACGTCCCTGGAGCAAGACTGCGTTTTGTAAACTTTACCTTTTGCACACATACTTCACAGAGTAGGGCATCCCTAACGGAAAGATGCAAATAAAGAAAGTGACGAATCACAAATCTACAGCCATCGTTATACTGTTGTCCTGCACATGTAATGTGCTTCCTTGTGTCTATCGTCAGAATAAACACCAATCAACTGGCCTCGCTGGCTGGACAGTCCTTTCTTTAAAAACACAAGGCAAGAGATTTACGAAGTAAGATCACAGATGTTACACTGGTGCCGAGACCAGTCTTATTGTCTTCGCTGGACAGCTGTTACATTATCACGAATCATTGGGCTAGAAGGAATCCTTGGGATGTCCCTACCCCATGGCCATGGCTAGAAGGGATCCAGCTGTTGTCAAATTCACATCAGATTTGATATTTCGTTCAGTGGAGGCTCCTCAGAGGAGGACCATCCTAAGTGAATTTCATAAAAATTGAAATAGTGAAACATTTAAAAAAAATCATAAAACTATACTAAATATATTAATGTCAGCAAATAATTGATTACAACACACTGTTGTGCAATGGTCTACAATAGCCTCAACAGCACTCTCTGGGGTAGCACCATGGTGTAGCCGGAGGACATCTTGTTTCCGTCCTCTGGGTATATTGCCTTCAATATAAAAACCTAGGAGGCTCGTGGTTCTCACTAGAGGTCTTCATGGATCCACCTGTACCCGAAAACCCGAGACCCGATCCGGGACCCGAGTGAGTCCAGATCCAGAATTCTAAATGCGTGTCACAGGTCTTGGTCGGATCTGATAGAATTGTCTTGGGTATGTGAAAATGTAACTGGCCCGTACAGACCAGAATGCAACTGCTGAAGTAGAGAGAGACATTTTATAATTTATGCTGCTGCTTTTCACAAGCGTGAAGCCTGTGGATCCAGCAAGTTGTTGGCCAATAGCTTGTTGTTGGCAAATAGCTTGTGGTTGGCCAATAGCTTGTCGTTGGCCAATAGCTTGTCGTTGGCCAATAGCTTGTCGTTGGCCAATCATAAGTCATCAAAGCGGTATTAGGTTGCAGTCATAGAGCCTCTGTGTGTTAAAAGTTAGGATATCTAATCGATGGAAGATGGAATTAAATTGACTTAATTAAAAGTTGGAGAAGGATAGGCTACAACGACCAAGAGCCAACAGGTAGGCAGGATAGGCTATAAGGATAGGCTACAATGACCAAGAGCCAACAGGTAGACAGGCTGCTACTTAATATTCTGAATGGAGTTGTTATTTGTAACTGTAGTATGACAAAGCACATGCATTGCATTGCAGCCTCAGTTAGCCCTCACTCTGATCGGGTCTGGATCTGACCAGATCTATACGGAATGGGTCTAGCTGTCCACGGGTCCGTTCAGAAGGGATCTAGGTTGTCCTCGGTTCCGTTCAGAAGGGATCTAGTTGTCCTCGGGTCTGTTCAGAAGGGATCTAGTTGTCCTCGGGTCCGTTGAGAAGGGATCTAGTTGTCCTCGGGTCCATTTAGAACGGGTCTCTATGTAAAAAAAAAAAGAAGGTATATATCCACGAAGGGTCCAGTTGGGAAAGCCCCAGGTCCATTTAGGAACGGGTCCAAAACGTGGTAAAGACCTATAGTTCTTCTTCTCACCCCCTTCAATAGACTTACACAGTAATTATGATGACTTCCAAAGGACGTCCTCTAACCTATCAGAACTCTTGCAGTATGAACTGACATGTTGTTCACCCAATCACAGGATCAGAGAATTAATCTAGTACTGAAAGCATGAACTACAGCTAGCTAGCACCGCAGTGCATAAAATGTAGTGAGTAGTTGACTCAAATTAATTTCTTAAAAAATAAAGGAGACGCAAGCGAGAGTGAGAGAGCTAGCTAGCTAGCTATATTTTGTTGTATTTTTCACTTTCACTTACTAAACTAGTGAATGCAGCTAGCTAGTTTAGCCTACTCAAACAGAGAGGGATTATATGATAGCTAGCTGGCTAAGGCTATCCAACAGAGAGGGATTATATGATAGCTAGCTGGCTAAGGCTATCCAACAGAGAGGGATTATATGATAGCTAGCTGGCTAAGGCTATCCAACAGAGAGGGATTATATGATAGCTAGCTGGCTAAGGCTATCCAACAGAGAGGGATTATATGATAGCTAGCTGGCTAAGGCTATCCAACAGAGAGGGATTATATGATAGCTAGCTGGCTAAGGCTATCCAACAGAGAGGGATTATATGATAGCTAGCTGGCTAAGGCTATCCAACAGAGGGATTATATGATAGCTAGCTGGCTAAGGCTATCCAACAGAGAGGGATTATATGATAGCTAGCTGGCTAAGGCTATCCAACAGAGAGGGATTATATGATAGCTAGCTGGCTAAGGCTATCCAACAGATAGGGATTATATGATAGCTAGCTGGCTAAGGCTATCCAACAGAGAGGGATTATATGATAGCTAGCTGGCTAAGGCTATCCAACAGAGAGGGATTATATGATAGCTAGCTGGCTAAGGCTATCCAACAGAGAGGGATTATATGATAGCTAGCTGGCTAAGGCTATCCAACAGAGAGGGATTATATGATAGCTAGCTGGCTAAGGCTATCCAACAGAGAGGGATTATATGATAGCTAGCTGGCTAAGGCTATCCAACACAGGAACTCTTCCAAGTCAAGGTAAGCTTTTAGTTGTATTAATTTATTGCCACCGGGGCCCTCCGGTTTAACGGCTAAACTGCTTGCTGTACACTGTACTGCATGATTGTAGCGGGTTTACTAACGCATTCGTTTTTAGTAGCTATGTTGACAATGATGTTAGCTAACTATGGTGACAACGATGTAGCCTGTGTGTAGCGGTTAGCAGTTATGGTATGAAGTTTTAGCTTGGAAAAGTTTTTTCGCCTGGTCACCGACAGCTGTTGTGTTGTGCACTGAAGTCCACAAACGAAGGAAAAAGGTGAGAGGAGGAGAACTGTTCAAAGTAACAGGTAATCAGAGAGATTATTCAGAACTTGATACTAATCACTTAGGCCACCAAACTACAGTATCCTTCCCACAATTTGAGATCTCTGAGATTTTCTTTAAACCAATAGCCTAGTTTGCACCGTCAGAAAAAACAAGACAGGAATTCTGTCCCAGGCCCACAATTCTGTCCCGTTAGCCTACTGTTGATGGCATAAGAGATGAGACAAGTGTTTATTAAAATAGGCACATAGTGCAGAAAAGGGTAATCAGACCAGTAAATATAAAATACATGTAAACCTGATTTATTTAATATTCTATTTAAAATCAGTATCCATGATAGCAACATTTTAGAGTTTAATAACTAGGATTGAGTGCTCTAGTGCCTAATAAAAGGAATATTGAGAGGTAAACTGTTGGGATTTGATTTATTCATTCCCACAGAACAAGTGCATAGGCCCATGTGTTCATGAGTGAATTTCCCCCCTCCCCCCGCCCCACACACACAAATGCATTAATGTTTTTCAGGTGCCGTAAATAAACAGACATGTCTGTACTACTCAATGCAGTGTCCCATGTGCAGTGGCAATGCAGTGGCCCATGTGTTCATGAGTGAATTTCCCCCTCCCCCCCCCACACACAAATGCATGAATGTTTTTCAGGTGCCGTAAATAAACAGACATGTCTGTACTACTCAATGCAGTGTCCCATGTGCAGTGGCAATGCAGTGGCCCATGTGTTCATGAGTGAATTTCCCCCTCCCCCACCCCACACACACAAATGCATGAATGTTTTTCAGGTGCCGTAAATAAACAGACATGTCTGTACTACTCAATGCAGTGTCCCATGTGCAGTGGCAATGCAGTGGCCCATGTGTTCATGAGTGAATTCCCCCCTCCCCCCCACCCCACACACACAAATGCATGAATGTTTTTCAGGTGCAGTAAATAAACAGACATGTCTGTACTACTCAATGCAGTGTCCCATGTGCAGTGGCAATGCAGTGGCCCATGTGTTCATGAGTGAATTTCCCCCCTCCCCCACCCCACACACACAAATGCATGAATGTTTTTCAGGTGCCGTAAATAAACAGACGACATGTCTGTACTACTCAATGCAGTGTCCCATGTGCAGTGGCAATGCAGTGGCCCATGTGTTCATGAGTGAATTCCCCCCTCCCCCACCCCACACACACAAATGCATGAATGTTTTTCAGGTGCCGTAAATAAACAGACATGTCTGTACTACTCAATGCAGTGTCCCATGTGCAGTGGCAATGCAGTGGCCCATGTGTTCAGTGAATTCCCCCCTCCCCCACCCCACACACACAAATGCATGAATGTTTTTCAGGTGCCGTAAATAAACAGACATGTCTGTACTACTCAATGCAGTGTCCCATGTGCAGTGGCCCATGTTCAGTGTCCAAATGCATGAATGTTTTTCAGGTGTAAATAAACAGACATGGCAATGCAGTGTCCCATGTGCAGTGGCAATGCAGTGTCCCATGTGCAGTGGCAATGCAGTGTCCCGTAAATAAACAGACGTCTGTACTAGTCAATGCAGTGTCCCATGTGCAGTGGCAATGCAGTGTCCCATGTGCAGTGGCAATGCAGTGTCCCATGTGCAGTGGCAATGCAGTGTCCCATGTGCAGTGGCAATGCAGTGTCCCATGTGCAGTGGCAATGCAGTGTCTGAGATAAAGCTGTAATGGTGTGAATTATGCTCACGTTGTGTGAGTGTGTGTCCCCCCTTGATGACATAACTGCAATGGCGTGATGAAAAGAGGTCTTATGAATCAACAACATTCCATAGAACAAGTCCTGTGATAAAACCACACATTTATTTGACTGTTCTGCATAATGCATTAAAATAAGATATTCAATCAACCTTAACGGTAAATACTAAAAAATGCAGATGTCACCAGTAATGAGACAATGACACGTCGGTAACAAAACTCTACAAGCTCTTATGTGCAAGCCTCCAGGGCTGACGGCATTTGAATTGGTAAAATAAGGCCAAATATGGTCTTCAACCGTGTATGACTTTAGCACCTGGGTTGTTCCACGAAATAAGTGCCTTTTGCGTCTCTGACATTTTAAGTAGAAATTGCGGCCAAATATTGCATTTTAAAAGCCTGTTATGTTAATTTGGGCTCCCAAGTGGCGCAGCGGTCTAAGGCACTGCATCTCAGTGCTAGAGGCGTCACGACAGATCCTGGTTCGATTCCAAGCTGTAGCACAACCAGAAGTGATTGGGAGTCCCATAGGGCGGCACACAATTGGCCCAGCATTGTCCCGGCTAGGGTTTGGCCGGGGTAGGCCGTCATTGTAAATAAGAATTTGTTCTTAAGTGCCTTGCTTAGTTAAATAAAAATTGAAGTGCCCTTTAATAGCACATGCATAATTGAATAAAACACTTGCTAAAGTGCAAAAATGCAGAATTTTGACATCCCTCCGTGGACCAACTATGAAGATTTTAACATACTTTAATCCCAAATTTATCCAAGATTTCACCATCATTGTCAAGCTCTAGTTATTTTGTTACTTTGACAAAGTAATTTCTGAAAATGTATTTATTTGAATGTGATTAGTGATTAATTTACATCTGTCCCTCATTTTGTCAACCCTGTTATGTGAGCTGAACTCTCATTTTAATATGGTGAAACTATTCCTTAAAAAAAATAAAAAAATGTTCTGCAAAATAAATATCTAATATTCAAACTATAGTGTATAAGCAGGTAAACTGGTTCTACTAATCTTGGCCATTTTCTGGGGGTTTTAAGTGGAAAAGTGAATGGGTCGAACATAACATGTCAACCCTGTTACACATAGATGGACAGAAATGTTGTAACAAAATAAAACAAAAATCTGAAGTTTACTTTCCATTGCTCATCCCTGTGGCACACAACAAACTTCCATTCCTCCTGTCACAAGGGGATTTATGACTGTTTAAAGATGAAATCGCCAACCCTGTTACTTTATTTTGCACTTATACTATAGTATATTTTTTTATTCAACCTCGAGATGGAAAATGTTTTTTTTTTTTTTTTTAATGAAGTTGAACATGTGCTCTTCATGATAAAATGTTAAAATGAGGTGAAATCAAATGTTTTGTTTCACCCCGTTAGACTGCTCAAAAAGGCACCTAAATGATGGAACGACCCACCTGTGTTCTATGAGCCATAATCCTACCCAAAAATCTGCTTCATATCAACAATAAAAATGTGTATTTCATTTTTGCTTAGAAATCCGTCATTTGGGGATATAGGTATTATGCTTGCATCAGCAATTAATGCCTCCACTGTGCTCTTATTGGTTTTCAGTAGAGACATAATTAATTGTATTACAATACAATTACAATATTCACATCATCATACAGTGACACGGCCACACCTTCGTAACGTCACTGCTTTAGGTGCAGTTCATCGACTGCAGGTACAGAGAATGATGGTTAGAGCACCATAGCTTCCTTGAACGCATCTATCCACCTGTCAAAGACAAAATAACACAGTTAGTAGGCTATCACGTATGTGTATCACAGTTGATAGTATGGTATCAGCATGCTTCAGTTCTTAAAAGACCTTCGCTTGAAAAACAAGGGGAGGGGGGGGGCGCAATAGTACTGTTTGTCTATTTTGAGATGTCGTAGCCAGTTACACTTCCTCAAAAATAATCAGAATTTATCGAAGATAACTTAATATATCTGTCATTAATTGACATTTTTGCGCAATTTTACATCTAACTAAAATGTTTGGTGCAGTATTTTTCAATTAAAAAATATGCAGGAAAACGACTCGTCTCTTATTCAAGGACAAATACATTATTGAAGAATGCCCGAACAGCCAAAAAAAACACCTCACCGAAGTCCAAAAACGTCACAAAATGTCATCATAATATATGCACAAACTCTAGCGGACTGTTTCGGCTGGGAAGTATCTGTATGTCTTCAAGCGGGAACCAATATGTATCCTATAGAGAAGCTGCAATATTAGGTTCAGGTAAACTCTCTCCCCTGTAACTATTCCCCAGGTCGTTGCTGTAAATGAGAATGTGTTCTCAGTCAACTTACCTGGTACAATAAGGGGTAAATAAATAACTCTTAGAGGTAAAGTGAAGTACTACCCCTTATAGCTCATCTCCCCAGCCCTTAAATCCATAACTCTGGAATCAATAACCTTGTTGCGTCCCCCCCCCTCCCTTCACTCTTCAAAAGGACCACAATGGAAATAAGCTTTTTCCTTGATGATTTTCTTCAATTGTATTTGGAGGCGTCACAAAAAATAAATAAAAAGTCTAATATATTCAATGAATCAGCGTCATATGATTGGCGTTCAAATCCTTCTGGACTCTACCTTTGGGCAGTTTGGCTGTCGTCTGCCTTGAAAATGTAATGCAGCGTGTTTTTGTGATAGAGCTTGAACTGTTGCTTCTGAACTGGCGGTTCTGCCCCTTCTTCCTCCTCTTTCAACATGAAGCCCAGCAATGGCTGGCTCTCTAACGCTGCCACGTCCTATGATAGACAGGAGAGCGAGAGAGAGAGAGAGACAGGAGAGAGAGAGAGAGAGAGAGAGAGAGAGAGAGAGAGAGAGACAGAGAGAGAGGAGAGAGAGAGACAGGAGAGAGAGAGAGAGAGAGAGGAGGAGAGAGAGAGAGAGAGAGAGAGACAGAGAGAGAGAGAGAGAGAGAGACAGAGAGAGAGAGACAGGAGAGAGAGAGAGAGAGAGAGACAGGAGAGAGAGAGACAGAGAGAGAGACAGAGAGAGAGACAGGAGAGAGAGAGAGACAGGAGAGAGAGAGAGAGAGAGAGAGGCAGAGAGAGAGAGACAGGAGAGAGAGAGGCAGAGAGAGAGAGAGACAGGAGAGAGAGAGAGAGAGACAGAGAGAGAGAGAGACAGGAGAGAGAGAGAGAGAGAGAGAGAGAGAGAGGAGAGAGAGACAGGAGAGAGAGAGAGACAGGAGAGAGAGAGAGAGACAGAGAGAGAGAGAGAGACAGAGAGAGAGAGAGAGAGAGAGAGAGAGAGAGAGAGAGAGAGAGAGAGAGAGAGAGAGAGAGAGAGACAGAGAGAGAGAGAGAGAGAGAGAGAGAGAGAGACAGAGAGAGAGAGAAGAGAGAGAGACAGAGAGAGAGAGAGAGAGACAGGAGAGAGAGAGAGAGACAGAGAGAGACAGGAGAGAAAGAGAGAGACAGGAGAGAGAAGAGAGAGAGAGACAGGAGAGAAAGAGAGAGACAGGAGAGAAAGAGAGAGACAGGAGAGAGAGAGAGACAGGAGAGAGAGAGAGACAGACAGGAGAGAGAGAGAGAGAGAGAGACGGAAGTTGGATTTTGGCGAATTAAACTCACACAGTTGTCTTTTTCATATTTTTTTAAAAACCTATAGCAGAACAGAACTGAAATACTGTCTCAAAATATAGAATAGCAGAGGCATGAGTGTTATGTGAGTAACAGGTATAGAAAACATGGAGAAAGTCTTTGTCACAACATCTTGATCAGATGTATTTACAATACATTCTACGGCAGCACCTACCTCACTGGCAGCGTACGTATACAGAACTTTGTTCTTGATGACGAACCAAAGCCTCTTCCCCTGCTTCTTATTGCCCTTTGACCTCTGCAGGTAACCACTCATAGACGAGTTGTCTGTGTTCGCTGTCACCTGAAAACAGCAAAGATCATTGGATAACGTCACTGACTAATCATCAGTAACACATCGGTCGTGTTCAAATGGGCACCGAATTAAATGAAAACAGTCTGAACCGGGGAGATATCTGAATGTGAAATGCTCATTTTCCATGATGAAACGTTTTCCTACGATGTCCCTAACGAACGACTCTGATTGAACTTTAGACTTTAGAGTGGGTAGACGAGTCACCTCCTTGAGAGCAGCAGGGATCTTCTTCGTTTTCCTGGCGAAAGCAAAGGAGGATTTTCCACCAGGGGAGAGAGTTGCAGACAGGTCCTTTTCACCTGGAAACAGGGGATCGGATAATTGATAATTGATCGGATTTATTGTCATAGTATACTGTGGTGGGAGCCCTGACAATTAACAGATGATCACGGTGATCCAAAGTGAACAAAGAAGCTAATCACTGTCAGACTGGCCAGTGGTAGCCTCATCTCATATGGCGTGAACACAACAAGATAGAGGCTAGGGCAGTGGGCCCTCTACTGTGTACCAGTGTGTTACATGGAGACAGGCCTTACGCCTCTGCTGGCTATGATCGCACACTATGGCCAGCTGGTTCTTTAACACACAGACACACACACACACACACATATCTTACTTCTCTGCTGTAGTACAATAAAGCACTGATCACACACTCTGGCCAGCTGGTTCTTCAGATACTCCAGACAGTGTTTGTTGGAGGAGCAGGACTGGCACACCACCTATAGATGGTATACAAACATGAATTACTATACCACGATGGGATTGTTGAATACTCGTTTCTGATTGGCTTGAAGGGCATTCTAGAGTGTCCGATATTTGCAATGACATATCTACTGCATACCCAGAAACATAAACCAAAAGGTTGGAAGGTTCAAACAGGTTTTCTTAAATGATTGTGTGTGAGATTCTTAAACCCACTGAGGCATACTGTACGTTCTGTGGTCCCAGTGGAAGATGCCCCTCATCCATAGCGATACAGTATAATAATGTTTTAATTCAAATGTGTTTAATGCTCTATTTAAATTGTACCCATCACCTTTCCACAGGCTCGGCAGTGGTGTCGTCTCCAGGTGAGGGTGAACTCACAGGTACAGACCATACACATGGTGGCCCTTGGGTCTGGGATCCAGATAGGGGCCTTAGAACCCAAAGGGGCCCCACTGCCACTGTCCTCAGACCCAGTCTGCACAAAGAATAGAATAGTATAGAACAGAATAGACTTTATTGCCCAATTTATGAGAAATAGAACTCTGTCTTCTCCCCATCTCAACCCTATGTAATATCTTATTCAAACCTGCAGGTATAATGCACTATGACGCAGTTATAATGCATTGTAACGCTTGCCATGTACGATCCCTTTATAACGTGCTATAATTATGTCATCACTACCTCCTCCAGAGTCTTGCTGGAGATGAAGGAAATCTTCTTCCTGGTGTAGTCATTGATCGCTGTGGAGATGGCCTCCAGCCAATCATCTCTCTCAACTGCAGAACTACAGTAGAAGAAGACAGGAAGTGTCAGACTACTGCTGAACTCGACATGAAATTATTGTTTAATGCAAGTTTAAATAGATGGGTAACACTTTACTAGGCCAGCAGGTTTAAGGTATTATTATGTAGTTACAATTATTTAAAATAAATTGTTGTAATTAGGGCTGTGGTGGTCACGAAATTTCGTCAGCCAGTGATTGTCAAGCAAATAACTCTCGGTGTCACGGTAATTTACCTTTAATTAACATAAACACATTTAGCAACTCCTGGCTTCCGCACATATACCTTTTTTAAAGGATTATAGGCTAATAAATCCATGTAATATAGCCTACACCTTCACAATAAATCCATTATTTTAGGCAAGTCTAAAGAAGCATGATATGAAGAAAATGTAGTCTATTTCAGCAAAAAAATAATAGCATACTCTGGGTTGTCCTAATGTTAGGTCCCGATGTGGCTATGCCAAATGGCTGTGGGCTACACTAGTTCATTTAGCAGACAAGACTTGCTTATAATTTATAATATTTTATAGTATGAAGAATACAACTGAATAAAGCTGAATAAAATAGAAAGCATATTTTCTCCAAACGATGAGGGAGTGCGCACATGATGCTATTCTGTGTTGAGCGGTTAGTTTAGTTGCTCTACAAACGTTGGGCTATATGTTTTGATTTTTAATACGTTGTAAGGCTGCGTGATGAGACTGATGATTTGGAAAAAAGTCGCTTGGAAATCATGAGCTCTGCTTAGTTTACACACGCCAATAGTCTATCATTCACAATTTGACAAGTACTTAATAATGTGCCCTTCTCCCCGTGTGTGCTGCGCAATCTGAAACGTCTCTCACTCACACCGCTCTCCGTCACGTGATCGGGTCTGTTTTATGCAATGTGGCTGACTCAACAGATTAGAACGTTTAGAATAACATGTTGATAAACTATTAGGCTATTATTTCACATTATACGGGCAGCAATGCGCACATGGTTGTGCTATAAGTTTAGCGGGGAAAACATCGTTATCAAAAGTGACCGCAAATGCAATTATGCATGTAATGCTTTTATTATAAAAGGTGCATTTTTATGGTGAAAATTATTTTCCCTAAACTTGAAACTCACCCACTGCTTATAAATACAAGTTAGGCTCTACACCCCTTGTAAAGCGGATTAATGTGCTTAATTTTAAGAAGTTATTTGGCCACTTTAGTTGTGATTACAAACCTTGTTAAAATATGGGCTACCTGAGGTGTACGACTGTATTTTGAAGGTATTGTTTCTTATGATGGGCATCATTCACAACTGATAATATATCATTCACACGTGATAGGCTAATGTTGTCACCCATCAGACTATTCTTAATTTAATCTTGTCTTCAAATATACAAAATAATATATGTGTGACATTTGTTTTGAATTAGAATGGACCATTATCATGCACCTGTATTGAAACAGGGGCAGCAGGAAAAAATACCTGTCATCTCTGCACTTAAATAACGAATGGAGGATGCTTTTCCCGTGGTTTATTTTCATGCCAGCCAGGTAGGCTATACTCCTGTTGTAAATATAAGCATGGCGGTAAATATTAGGAAAGCTGAGAAATAAATGTAGTAGACCTACCCTATAGAAAGCTGATGGGATCCTCCTCTTTTTAATAGAGGCCATCACTCTGTTTTCTCACGCAATTGCATAGCCTATAGAAATGTTGCGCAACATGAGCTCATGGGCACTCATGAAGTGTTTAATTAGATTTTCGAAAACATTTGCATTGATGTCATTGTGATTAGGAGGACAATAGAGTGCTGAGTATCAGGCAGTTAGCAAGTTTGGTAGACGACTAATGACCAGCAGCATCAAAGCTTAGAGACTAAAGGGTCATGTGCCCTAGTCATAAGAATGTATGAACCCTGTTATAATGTCTTATAATAATCTCATACCGATCCTGACTAAATGCCACCAGCCATGTTCAATAATCCCTTTTATAAGAGATTATATAGCTTCATACATGCTTATAATCAGTATTATAACCTGGGTGGCTCGAGCCCTGAATTCTGATTGGCTGACAGGGAGTGTATGACAAAACATTTATTTTTACTGCTCTAATTACGTTGATAACCAGTTTATAATAGCAATAAGGCACCTCGGGGGTTTTGTGATATATGGCCAATATACCACGCCTAAGGGCTGTGTCCAGGCACTCCGCGTTGCGTCGTGCTTAAGAACAGCCCTTAGCCGTGGTATAAACCACGCTCCCTCAGGCCTGATTGCTTAAATATGAAGCATTACAACTTGCTCTATATTGTGACCGGTTCTCACCTGCCAGAGAGTATGAAGGAGCGTTCCACACTCTCAATGGTCAGCTCATTCTGAAAGGCCTCTTGGCTGGGCTTGCTGACCTGCAATTACATTCATTTTTAACATAACTATTACAAGCTCTCTTATCAGAGAAATAACATAGTTTTTTTGTGGAACATTTAAAACTATAAACTCATCTGAAATGTATCTATACTGCTTTATATGGCTCTGGCCAGAATTAGTTCACTATATAGGGAATAGGGTGCCTCTGGCCAGAATTAGTGCACTATATAGGGAATAGGGTGCAATTTCAGACACAGTTGATGAGCTCTCACCTTCATCCCAGTCAGAGACAGCATGTTGTTGAGTTTGAACTGGCCAGATTGAACTGGTGTGGTGTACAGCAACGTGTCGTTGAACTGGTAAAAAAAAAAACAACACACATGTATTCACTGGAATCGCTCATCGAGACACCAACACTCAAGAGTTTAAAGTTTTATTAGTCGTCTGGTCAGGATAAACATGGTATACGGCGTCCACCATGCAGGTCCCTTACATGCCCTAGGCTTCCATGCTCACATGCAGGTTCCTTACATGCCCTAGGCTTCCATGCTCACATGCAGGTCCCTTACATGCCCTAGGCTTCCATGCTCACATGCAGGTCCCTTACATGCAGGTCCCTTACATGCCCTAGGCTTCCATGCTCACATGCAGGTCCCTTACATGCCCTAGGCTTCCATGCTCACATGCAGGTTCCTTACATGCCCTAGGCTTCCATGCTCACATGCAGGTCCCTTACATGCCCTAGGCTTCCATGCTCACATGCAGGTCCCTTACATGCCCTAGGCTTCCATGCTCACATGCAGGTTCCTTACATGCCCTAGGCTTCCATGCTCACATGCAGGTTCCTTACATGCCCTAGGCTTCCATGCTCACATGCAGGTTCCTTACATGCCCTAGGCTTCCATGCTCACATGCAGGTTCCTTACATGCCCTAGGCTTCCATGCTCACATGCAGGTTCCTTACATGCCCTAGGCTTCCATGCTCACATGCAGGTTCCTTACATGCCCTAGGCTTCCATGCTCACATGCAGGTTCCTTACATGCCCTAGGCTTCCATGCTCACATGCAGGTCCCATACATGCCCTAGGCTTCCCGTGCTCACATGCAGGTTCCTTACATGCCCTAGGCTTCCATGCTCACATGCAGGTTCCTTACATGCCCTAGGCTTCCGTGCTCACATGCAGGTCCCATACATGCCCTAGGCTTCCGTGCTCACATGCAGGTCCCTTACATGCCCTAGGCTTCCGTGCTCACATGCAGGTTCCTTACATGCCCTAGGCTTCCGTGCTCACATGCAGGTCCCATACATGCCCTAGGCTTCCGTGCTCACATGCAGGTCCCTTACATGCCCTAGGCTTCCATGCTCACATGCAGGTTCCTTACATGCCCTAGGCTTCCGTGCTCACATGCAGGTCCCTTACATGCCCTAGGCTTCCATGCTCACATGCAGGTTCCTTACATGCCCTAGGCTTCCATGCTCACATGCAGGTCCCATACATGCCCTAGGCTTCCATGCTCACATGCAGGTTCCTTACATGCCCTAGGCTTCCATGCTCACATGCAGGTCCCTTACATGCCCTAGGCTTCCATGCTCACATGCAGGTCCCATACATGCCCTAGGCTTCCATGCTCACATGCAGGTTCCTTACATGCCCTAGGCTTCCATGCTCACATGCAGGTTCTTTCTCAACAATGCAACAACAATAAGAACCAATAAAATATAAGAATGTAAATTAAATGTCTCAGTAAAATATATATATTTTTGCATAATTATAAAACAGGAAAGCACAGTTTATAGTCCAATATTTACGGTCCTTTGGAGAAGGGGGTATTGCCCTAGGGGGGTGGGGGGGGTAGTGTTTAAATTGTGTAGTATTTAGCAATAATAATAACAATAATAAGAGTCTGGAAGCAGCAGTTGTGATGTGTAGCTTGAATTTCACCGAGTGTTTTTTACAGCCTTTATGTTCCTCATCAATACGTTTTTGCTAATTTATTAAAATAAAATAAAAACTGAAATATCACATTTGCATAAGTATTCAGACCCTTTACTCAGTACTTTGTTGAAGCACCTTTGGCAGCGATTACAGACTCGAAGTCTTCTTGGGTATGACACTACAAGCTTGGCACACCTGTATTTGGGGAGTTTCTCCCATTCTTCTCTGCAGATCCTCTCAAGCTCTGTCAGGTTGGATGGGGAGCGTCGCTGCACAGCTATTTTCAGGTCTCTCCAGAGATGTTAGATCGGGTTCAAATCTGGGCTCTGGCTGGGCCACTCAAGGACATTCAGAGACTTGTCCTGAAGCCACTCCTGCGTTGTCTTGGCTGTGTGCTTAGGGTCGTTGTCCTGTTGGAAGGTGAACTGTCGCCCCAGTGTGAGGTCCTGAGCACTCTGGGGCAGGCTTTCATCAAGGATCTCTCTGTACAAGGCTCCTTTCAGCTTAGCACTGAAGAGCTCTGTCAGAGTGACCATCGGCTTCTTGGTCACTGACCAAGGCCCATCTCCCCCGATTGCTCAGTTTGGCCGGTCAGCCAGCTCTGATGTGTCTTGGTGGTTCCAAACTTCTTCCATTTAAGAATGATGGAGGCCACTGTGTTCTTGGGGACCTTCAATGCTGAAGACATTTTTTGGTACCCTTTCCCAGATCTGTGCCTCGACACAATCCTGTCTCGGAGCTCTACGGACAATTCCTTCGACCTCATGGCTTGGTTTTTGCTCTGACATGCACTGTCAACTATGGGATGTTATATAGACAGGTGTGTGCCTTTCCAAATCATGTCCACTCAATTGAAATTACCACAGGTGGATTCCAATCAAGTTGTAAAAACATCAAGGATGATCCATGGAAACAGGATGCACCTGAGCTCAATTTCGAGTCTCATAGCAAAGGGTCTCAATACTTATATAAATTTGCAAATATAAATTCGCACACATTTCTAAAAACCTGTTTTCGCTTTGTCATTATTATTATTATTTTTTTAACCTTTATTTAACCAGGCAAGTCAGTTAAGAACAAATTCTTATTTTCAATGACAGCCTAGGAACAGTGGGTTAACTGCCTGTTCAGGGGCAGAACGACAGATTTGTACCTTGTCAGCTCGGGTCAGTTAAGAACAAATTCTTATTTTCAATGACAGCCTAGGAACAGTGGGTTAACTGCCTGTTCAGGGGCAGAACGACAGATTTGTATTTCAGTTTGAACTTGCAACCTTCCGGTTACTAGTTCAACACTCTAACCACTAAGCTACCCTGCCTATGTGGTATTGTGATATCATTATGGGATATTGTGATGTCATTATGGGGTATTGTGTGTAGATTGCTGAAAAAAATCTATTTAATCAATTTTAGAATAAGGCTGTAATGTAACAAAATGTGGAAAATGTCAAGGGGTCTGAATACTTTCCAACGGTACTGTAGACTGACCAGGTGAATCCAGGTGAAAGCTATGATCCCTTATTGATGTCACTTGTAAAAACCAACTTCAAATCAGTGTAGATGGGGAGGAAACGAGTTAAAGAAGGATTTGTAAGTCTTGAGACATGGATTGTGTATGTGTGCCATTCAAAGGGGGAACGGGCAAGACAAAAGTGAGGTGCCTTTGAATGGGGTACAGTATGGTAGGAGATGCCGGTCCCACCGGTCCCAGGAGATGCCGGTCCCACCGGTAGGAGATGCCGGTCCCACCGGTAGGAGATAGGAGATGCCAGGCCCCCGGTAGGAGATGCCAGGCCCACCGGTTTGTGTTAAGAACTGCAAAACCGCTGGCTTTGTCACACAACAGTTTCCTGTGTGTATCAAGAATGGTCCACCACCCAATGAACATCCAGCCAACTTGAAACAACTGTAGGAAGCATTGGGGTCAACATGGGCCAGCATTCCTGTGGAACGCTTTCAACACCTTGTAGAGTGCGTGTCCTGGTGAATTGAGGCTGTTCTGATGGCAAAAGGGGAGGTGTTCCTAATGTTTGGTATACTCAGTGTGTGTGTGGTGTAGTGTGGTGTGTGTGTTAGTGAGTGCATGCGTGCTAAGGTGTGGAGAGTCAGAGCAGGTGGTCAGTGCAGTTCAAGTGTTCAGTAGTCTGATGGCTTGTAGAAAGAAACTGTCTCTGAGCCTGTTGGTATCAGACTTATGGCCGAGGGAAGATGGGGTGGAGGTGCGAAGAGAATCTTTTCTTCCCACACTGCTGACGACTATTTTAGTCCGCTCATACAGGAGTCGTTTTTGTGTGTGTGTGTGTGGGGGGGGTATTTCCCATGGCTATGATCAGATCTCATGATCCGATACATGTGGTGGGAGGGGGGCTATGATCAGATCTCATGATCCGATACATGTGGTGGGAAGGGGGGGGGCTATGATCAGATCCCATGATCCGATACATGTGGTGGGGGGGGGCTATGATCAGATCTCATGATCCGATACATGTGGTGGGGGGGGGCTATGATCAGATCCCATGATCCGATACATGTGGTGGGAGAAAGGAAGGACACACAGCTGGGTAGTGTTCAGTAGGGATGAATCAGAAGCCACTATCAGAACGAGTCAAATTAAGAAAGGCTCATTTTTTCCCCCTACTCACCAGAAAGAACATCCTGGGCTGCATGACCTTCCTGGAGAGCTTCATCAGAACACCCTCTTTCAGGAACACCTGGAACACACCATACATCAGACACCAGTGATTTAACTCTTTCACTAACACACCACACATCAGACACCAGTGATTTAACTCTTTCACTAACACACCACACATCAGACACCAGTGATTTAACACTTTCACTAACACACCACACATCAGACACCAGTGATTTAACTCTTTCACTAACACACCACACATCAGACACCAGTGATTTAACTCTTTCACTAACACACCACACATCAGACACCAGTGATTTAACTCTTTCACTAACACACCACACATCAGACACCGGTGATTTAACTCTTTCACTAACACACCACACATCAGACACCAGTGATTTAACTCTTTCACTAACACACCATACATCAGACACCAGTGATTTAACTCTTTCACTAACACACCAGACACCAGTGATTTAACTCTTTAGAAGCCAATCCATAATCAATGAAAAACCCAAATTCCTATCAGTGAGCCAGGGAGGTCCCTGCTGATACCCACCCTCCCAGGCAGGACGATCTCATGGTGTCCGTTCAGACGGCACTGAACCTGAATCAGCTTCTGGAAGTTATCCTGAGAGAAAAGAGGGATAAATAAATAAAAGTGAATATTCCACCACAGGTACGGTCATAAAGGCAGTGAATTAAAACGATGTTCTTCCATCTCACCCCCTGTTTCATGATGTCATTGGCATGGTTGGCCACCTCCTTCACGATGCCCAGAGCAGCTGTGGGTGGATATGGAGATACAGGGATTAGGCTACTATTATATACTAATATAAACACATTTAACCCCCCAGACTTCCTGGTTCACTTGCGTCTTATTACAGCTACTACGTTTGTCCTGTTCTACAGTAAATGTGGAGACCCTGTGCTTGTGAGGGGAATGAGTCTCAGAATGATTTTATGCAGAGGACATCCTTGACCATGATACCAAGTGTTTTGCTTTACCTTGTGTGTCTTTGTAATCTGCCGAGTCTGGAGACAGGTTCTTCAGGTAGTCTGAAATGACACACCACTTTAGAGAACATAAAAACATACGCTATCCAATGATGCTACACTAGGAACGGCCAATCGGCAGTTCAATTAGGTCAATACAGGTGCCTTTGTTACTACGCAGGACAAGTGCCTTGAATTGTATAGGAAATTCCTGTAATGTAATTGGGACTGTGAAAATCCTGATATACAACAACCAAAAAAGGTGCTTTGTGAAATGGAATTATACAAGAGTGACGTGGTGAAAGGCATTTTTTCACATTAGTCTCGTGCGATGCTAAGCCCTCTGGCACGTTAAAGCTCGTTATGTCATCGAATCAGATTTGGACCGCGCTTCAAAATCCGAGTACGAGTGGCTTGAGGAGTAGCTGGAAAATTCTCGACATGTTTTGAACGTCTCTGACCAGTAGAGGGCGACGTGACACCATTTAGCTTTACTTCACAAATTCGCACAGTTCCCTCAAATAATTTGTATTTATTAAGGATCCCAGCAGCTACTCTTCCTGGGGTCCAGCACCACTAAGGCAGTTATATACAATTTAAAATATTACATGACATTCGATTTCATAACACCTTTTACAACATATTAAGTGTGTTCCCTCAGGCCACTACTCCACCACATCTACAACACAAAATCAATATGTATGTGTGTGTGTGTCTTATTATGTGTATGCGTGTCTGTACCTGTGTGTGTGTGTGTCTCTTCACAGTCCCCCGTTGTTCCATAACGTGTATTTTTATCTGTTTTTAAAATCTGATTGTACTGATGGCATCAGTTACCTGATGTGGAATAGAGTTCCATGTAGTCATGGCTCTATGTAGTACTGTGGAATAAAGTTCCATGTAGTCATGGCTCTATGTAGTACTGTGGAATAGAGTTCCATGTAGTCATGGCTCTATGTAGTACTGTGGAATAGAGTTCCATGTAGTCATGGCTCTATGTAGTACTGTGGAATAGAGTTCCATGTAGTCATGGCTCTATGTAGTACTGTGGAATAGAGTTCCATGTAGTCATGGCTCTATGTAGTACTGTGGAATAGAGTTCCATGTAGTACTGTGGAATAGAGTTCCATGTAGTCATGGCTCTATGTAGTACTGTGGAATAGAGTTCCATGTAGTCATGGCTCTATGTAGTACTGTGGAATAGAGTTCCATGTAGTCATGGCTCTATGTAGTACTGTGGAAGTTCCATGTAGTTGGCTCTATGTAGTATGAATAGAGTTCCATGTAGTCATGGCTCTATGTAGTACTGTGGAATAGAGTTCCATGTAGTCATGGCTCTATGTAGTACTGTGGAATAGAGTTCCATGTAGTCATGGCTCTATGTAGTACTGTAGAATAGAGTTCCATGTAGTCATGGCTCTATGTAGTACAGTGCGCCTCCCATAGTCTGTTCTGGACTTGGGGACTGTGAAGAGACCTCTGGTGGCATGTCTCGTGGGGTATGCATAAGTGTCCAAGCTGTACGCAAGTCGTTTAAAAACGGACATTTCGGTGCATTCAGCATGTCAACACTTCTTACAAAAACAAGTAGTGATGAAGTCAATCTCTCCTCCACTTTGAGCCATGAGAGATTTACATTCATATTATTAATGTTAACTCTCTGTGTACATTGAAGGGCCAGCCTTGCTGCCCTGTTCTGAGCCAATTATAAATGTTCCTAAGTCCCTCTATATTGGGGACTGGACAGTAGTTTAGGTGCAACAAAACTAGGGCCTGTAGGACCTGCCTTTGTTGATAGTGTTGTTAAGGCAGAGCAGCGCTTTATTATGGACAGACTTCTCCCCATCTTAGCTACTGTTACATCAACATGTTTTCGCCATGACAGTTTACAATCTAGTGTTACTCAAAGCAGATTAGTCACCTCAACTTGCTCAATTTTCACATTATTCATTACAAGATTTAGTTGAGGTTTAACGGTTTAGTGAATGATTTGTCCGAAATACAATGCTTTTTAGTTTTAGAAATATTTAGGACTAACCTATTTCTAGCCACCCATTTTGAAACTAACTGCAGCTCTTTGTTAAGTGTTGCAGTCATTTCAGTCGCTGTAGTAGCTGACGTGTATAGGGTTGAATCATCCTCGTACATGGACACACTGGCTTTACTCAGAGCATGTTGTTAGTAATGATTGAAAAAATTTAACGGGTTTAGACAGCTGCCCTGTGGAATTCCTGATTCTACCTGGATTATGTTGGAGAGGCTTCCATTAAAGAACACCCTCTGTGTTCTGTTAGACAGGTAACTCTTTATCCACAATATAGCAGGGGGTGTAAAGCCATAACACCCTCTGTGTTCTGTTAGACAGGTAACTCTTTATCCACAATATAGCAGGGGGGTGTAAAGCCATAACACATACGTTTTTCCCACCAGCAGACTACGATCGATAATGTCAAAAGCCGTACTGAAGTCTAACAAAACAGCTCCCACAATCTTTTTATCATCAATTTTCTCTGAGCCAATCATCAGTCATTTGTGTAAGCGCTGTGCTTGTTGAGTGTCCTTCCCTGTAGTAATTTTCCATCCAAGTTGTCAGACCCAGGTGGCTTGTCATTGTTCATAAACAACCATTTTTTCACCTCTTCCACACTCAAAATTACAATGATTGTCTTTCATGATTTGGTCAGTTATACTTAGTGGCTGCATTTGTTGCTGGCATGTCATGCCTGAATTTGCTCGTCTTACCGATGAAAAGGTGGGAGGAGTTGTTTACGGTAATTATGTGCAATGATTTAGCAATCTTGTTACATCTCTCTGTGCACATTAGTAATAGTCTAATCCTGATATTGTCCAGGAACACGGCCCAAAATAACCACACACTCTGTTGCAGTTTACCTGTGAGCAGCATCTGATACTGAGGGATCCTCTGAACAGGCTTCAGCAGGTAATGCCTCAGAGCCAGGCTGGCACAGCGAGGACCAGCCTGAGACACACAGTCAGAAAAACATTATTTACAACACACTAGCAGACACAAACATGCACAGACAGAAATCCAAACACACACACACAAACATCAACACCAAGACCCACAAAGAAAGCATATCACAAACAACGCCTTCAAGCAACAACGCACCAAAACGGGTTGACCCAGTGAGACGGTTTACCTCAAATTCCCGCACCACTGCAGCGAAAGCTGGATTCTTCCTGCTATGCTCGTCTAGTAGGGCCACATTCTTGTCAAACTCTCTGATGTATGTGGAATACATCTTCAGATAAGGCCCTTTCTTCACAAAGATGTCAGCTAGACGACCATGTTCATCCCTGATCAATGAAACAAAGGCTCAGACATTGAGAGAGAGATGGAGTCTCTGATTTATTTCAGTTAGAGCTATCACAGGATTGGTGAGAGATGCAACATTTAGCCAGTCAAGCTTAGATTTACCATGTGATTTTGATGTGTGGTTTACCTCAGGACTGATAGTGATTTATGTAGGTGTAATTCCTTCGTCATGATTAATTAAAGGGATGTTGATGGAGATCAGTTAGTGGTGGCTCTGGTCATAGGAATTGATTCATTCTATTAATTTGAATCATTCTGAATTACACCCTTTTCACACTACAGAGTCAATCAAAGACGAGTCAATCCAAGACGAGCTGTACTGAGGTGACCTGGTTATGCACCCCCTGCAGATATTGGAACCTTTCTGGCAAGGACCATGCGAAAACATAACGTCCGTTCCAGCACAGATCGGTTCAGGTTGACACAGTACTGTGAACATTTGATTGTTCTAAACTAGTACAGTACCACTGGGCGACCCTGTCCTCCAGCTCTCTGAGCAGGTCCTGGTTCAGTTCGTAGAGCTGGGGCAGATAGTACAGGATCTGGTTCAGAATAGCCTCCTCTATAATAGGCTTCCCACTCGGACGAGAAGCCTTCGCCACCGCGTCACGGAAATCCTGTAGGGGGAGAGGGATAGACGGGTCAGAGGGAGAGACAGACAGGCAACACACCACACAGACACAGACAGCATGAGTCTGTATATCGTGGCTATTCTTTTTTAGAGAACACAGAAAAGTGTTCGGCTACAATCCCATCAAACATTCTAAACTGCAAACATTTCAGTTCACTTTAGATCTGAAGTACGAGTCATCCTCGACCTGTGACCTCTATACTAAAGAGTCTTCCATTATAGCCCTGTTTCCAGGAACCCCCCCACACACACACCCCCAGTCCTTAAAGAGTAGAGGGTAGCAGGAGGGGAGGGGAGGATGAGGCACAGCTAGGGCAGCAGTGAAACTGCTTACTACAGATTACAACACATTCCGCACCAGATTGGCTGTAAGGGGCCCAGGCCCTGTGGCAGGGAGCTCCTGTAGATTGGCTGTAAAGGGGCCCAGGCCCTGTGGCTGGGAGCTCCTGTAGCTTACATCTGCAGTTCACAGTCATAATACACTGGTCAGCTTAGATGGGGGGGGGGTTCAAGTACTTGGGGGGGTAGGAGGACTGCACAGGTCACCACCATAACAAATCATGGCTCCACCATATGAATATCAATATAAAAAGGTCTGATTGCTGAATCAAACACATGCCTACAGCATAACTTCCTGTCTCTCCCCCACAGTGTGGTTTCAGAGATAGTGACTCAGTCAGTCATGGTTCATCTGTGGCACAGCCTACAGCATAAGTCTCTCACTTCATATCCTGTGCAGACCTACCACCCCTTAGTCCTTGGAATGTACTGTATGTGTAAACAACGAGAGAAAATAAACTAGTCTTGTGTAACTAATTTGAAAAATCCCTAGCTGAACCTAGACGTCAGCTATTTTACTATTACAATTTGTTCAGATTTTGGTCTAACCAGAAAATTAGTGGTTAGACCAAAACATACAGTCACTGAGTTCAACAAACACCATTAAGTGACTCCAGCTCAGACCAGCTGAGCATGTTCTGACCAGCTGAGCATGTTCTCTCTCTCTCTTTCTCTCGGACCACCGTCAGATCACACCACCGTTGAGAGGCCTCGGGAAACCAACAGAGATGCAAGCCGTGCGGCTGAGAGAAGTGAGGTGTAGTGTACAAAACCCAGAAAGGCCCCGTGTGTTCCTCATGAAGGGGTGTGCCTCAGTGGTTAGCATAATCAAACACACATGGAGCAGTCTGGAGAACATACGGGACTTCTCACGAGATGAAAACTATACCGTACAGAAACACACAAACCCACAGGACTAGAGACTAAGATGGCTTCATACAAACAACAACAAAAACTGTGTTGATAGGCGACAGGTCAAATATGTAGAGAGAGGGGATAAGTGATAGGCGACAGGTCAAATATGTAGAGAGAGGGGATAAGTGCTAGGCGACAGGTCAAATATGTAGAGAGAGGGGATAAGTGCTAGGCGACAGGTCAAATATGTAGAGAGAGGGGATAAGTGCTAGGCGACAGGTCAAATATGTAGAGAGAGGGGATAAGTGCTAGGCGACAGGTCAAATATGTAGAGAGAGGGGATAAGTGCTAGGCGACAGGTCAAATATGTAGAGAGAGGGGATAAGTGCTAGGCGACAGGTCAAATATGTAGAGAGAGGGGATAAGTGCTAGGCGACAGGTCAAATATGTAGAGAGAGGGGATAAGTGCTAGGCGACAGGTTAAATATGTAGAGAGAGGGGATAAGTGCTAGGCGACAGGTTAAATATGTAGAGAGAGGGGATAAGTGCTAGGCGACAGGTTAAATATGTAGAGAGAGGGGATAAGTGCTAGGCGATAGGTTAAATATGTAGAGAGAGGGGATAAGTGCTAGGCGATAGGTTAAATATCTAGAGAGAGGGGATAAGTGCTAGGCGATAGGTTAAATATGTAGAGAGAGGGGATAAGTGATAGGCAATAGGTTAAATATGTAGAGAGAGGGGATAAGTGATAGGCGATAGGTTAAATATGTAGAGAGAGGGGATAAGTGATAGGCAATAGGTTAAATATGTAGAGAGGGGATAAGTGCTAGGCGACAGGTTAAATATGTAGAGAGAGGGGATAAGTGCTAGGCGATAGGTTAAATATGTAGAGAGAGGGGATAAGTGATAGGCGATAGGTTAAATATGTAGAGAGAGGGGATAAGTGATAGGCGATAGGTTAAATATGTAGAGAGAGGGGATAAGTGATAGGCAATAGGTTAAATATGTAGAGAGAGGGGATAAGTGATAGGCGATAGATTAAATATGTAGAGAGAGGGGATAAGTGATAGGCGATAGATTAAATATGTAGAGAGAGGGGATAAGTGCCAGAATACTCACCATATGGAGAAGCTTCAGGACGTTGACAAATACATTCTCGGAGCTCATGATCTCTCTGGCGATGTGGACTATCTTGTTCCGCTTGGCACCACTGCCAGCCTGGCACGGACACAGGTACAAACATGTCAAATAAATCACTACATTTCACCAAAGTTATTGGTTCAATACTCGCAGGGATCAGATCCTAGAAATGCATGTGTGACTGTTACCGTAAGTCCCTTTACATGTGTAGAAACGTCTGCTAAGTGGCACATTCAGTGTCTCACCTCCCTCTCCTCAGTGTCACACCTCCCTCTCCTCAGTGTCTCACCTCCCTCTCCTCAGGCTTCTCAGTGTCTCACCTCCCTCTCCTCAGTGTCTCACCTCCCTCTCCTCAGGCTTCTCAGTGTCTCACCTCCCTCTCCTCAGTGTCTCACCTCCCTCTCCTCAGGCTTCTCAGTGTCTCACCTCCCTCTCCTCAGGCTTCTCACCTCCCCCTCTCCTCAGGCTTCTCACCTCCCTCTCCTCAGGCTTCTCACCTCCCTCTCCTCAGGCTTCTCACCTCCCTCTCCTCAGGCTTCTCACCTCCCTCTCCTCAGGCTTCTCACCTCCCTCTCCTCAGGCTTCTCACCTCCCTCTCCTCAGTGTCTCACCTCCCTCTCCTCAGGCTTCTCACCTCCCTCTCCTCAGTGTCTCACCTCCCTCTCCTCAGGCTTCTCAGTTTCTCCTTTGCTAGAGGAGGAACTCTCATCATCCTCTTCATCTGAACTCTGAACCATGACGTCTTCATCCGACTGACCTTCATCTAGCGGGCCAACATCCTCATCTATAGAACTCCTGTTGGAACAAGAGATGATCAGTAGGAACAGAGACACACACACACACCTGCAGAAACATCCTGAAACTCACAGTCTCACACCTATGGGAAAGAAGAGGTGGGAAGACAGAGTGTAACCTTAAAGTGTATAAATGTGAAAGAGGGAGAGAAGGGAACTGGGGAGGTGAGGTTAGTAACAAAGTGAGATTAGTAAAATGCCTGAGTATGGATATAATTTATCATGGAGGGGGGTCTTTTTAACTGAAGAATCATCATCATGTCCAGTAGTTTTCCACCATGTCCTGCAGTGACCACACAGTGCACACATTAAATAGAGACTGACCAGGGACAACACATTTCACTATTCAATCCTTCACACACACAACATAAAAGATCAAGACAAAAAGCAATGCCTTGGGTCAGCTGAGGGGGTTTGGCTAGATGCCACCACTGCTGCCAACGCAAACATAACAAAGGACTCTGTTCCAAACCAGTCACTCCTCCCTACTCCTAGTTGCTTGAACTTGAGGAAATGAAAGGTTTGGATAGGTGTAAGCCACAGGTCAACCCAAACATTAGAAAGCCCCGGTTCCAAACCGGTAACCCTACCCTAATCCTAACCCCTAGCAAAAGGCTAGGCAGAACTCTTGATAGGGGCTAGTAGGATTTGTTTAGAACTGGGCCACAGCAAATGGCTACCTGATGTAGTCTCCTTCTCTGTGCATACTGAGGCAATATACCCTGTTTACAGTAGAGATGCTTCTATGGCTGTTTTGTGGAAGTGAGCAGCACTGACTTAAACACTGAGCCACTGGTTCAAGGCACAGAACACAGTAAACATTTTTCAAATGCCAACTGATTTTTAGTCAGACCATTTTCAGTGCTGGTCGTACCGATGACACTGACACCATACCTTTAAAGTCTGCACAGAATAGACCTAGATGGTAAAATGGTCATAACAAACCTCTAAAAGAGTGAGACAGTGATGCAAGACTATAGTCTCTAAGTAACTGTCACAAAAATGTAAATGTACTGAAATGTTGCTTATGTTTCTGAGGGAAGGGTCAAACAAACAAACATCCCTCATTACACTGAACTCACTGCAGCTGGATATTTTGGTGAATCTCTGAAAGATGTGTCACTCCCCAACATGCTTCAGTGCCAATCTAGTGCCAGCTCACCAGACTGGAGTTTCCATTAACACTACATACTAAGCATACTTCCCCTTAGTCTGCCATGACTCAGAATCACTCCTACAAAAGCGCCGCTTTTCAGGTGATTTTTTCACCTGAAGACTTTGATTTATTGAGAATATTATACGAGCCCCTCCTTGTATGGAACTACTTTTCATAAGACACACAAGAATGTATATAGCCTGTTGTTTTACTGTTGTTTTTATTTCTTTACCTACCTATTGTTCACCTAATACCTTTTTTTGCACTATTGGTTAGAGCCTGTAAGTAAGCATTTCACTGTAAGGTCTACTACACCTGTTGTATTCAGCATTTCACTGTAAGGTCTACTACACCTGTTGTATTCAGCATTTCACTGTAAGGTCTACTACACCTGTTGTATTCAGCATTTCACTGTAAGGTCTACTACACCTGTTGTATTCAGCATTTCACTGTAAGGTCTACTACACCTGTTGTATTCAGCATTTCACTGTAAGGTCTACTACACTTGTTGTATTCAGCATTTCACTGTAAGGTCTACTACACCTGTTGTATTCGGCATTTCACTGTAAGGTCTACTACACCTGTTGTATTCAGCATTTCTCTGTAAGGTCTACACCTGTTGTATTCGGCGCATGTGACAAATAAACGTTGATTTGATTAACCACCAACCTATGAAAGGTGTGCTGCTGAGACAGAACCAGTCAGTACCAGTCTGTCTCCCCAGGCAACAAGAAGAATGAATACCTCTCAGTGCTGCTGAGACAGAACCAGTCTGTACCAGTCTGTCTCCCCAGGCAACAAGAAGAATGAATACCTCTCAGTGCTGCTGAGACAGAACCAGTCAGTACCAGTCTGTCTCCACAGGCAACAAGAAGAATGAATACCTCTCAGTGCTGCTGAGACAGAACCAGTCAGTACCAGTCTGTCTCCCCAGGCAACAAGAAGAATGACTACCTCTCAGTGCTGCTGAGACAGAACCAATCAGTACCAGTCTGTCTCCCCAGGCAACAAGAAGAATGAATACCTCTCAGTGCTGCTGAGACAGAACCAGTCAGTACCAGTCTGTCTCCCCAGGCAACAAGAAGAATGAATACCTCTCAGTGCTGCTGTGCTGGTTCAGTTGTTGTTCACTGTGTCTCTTCAGGGGATGGTACGGCTCCTGTTCCTCATAGAAGAATTCCTCAGTGCTGCTGTGTTCACTGTGTCTCTTCAGGGGATGGTACGGCTCCTGTTCCTCATAGATATCGGCATCATCATACAGGTGGTTGTGGCACTCCGACTGGTCCGGTGGTGTACCCACCCCGAGCTCACTCCCCCGTAATCCCAGTCCAACAGGCTGGATAAAATATTCAGGTATGGCCTCGTAATAGGGAACATTTTCATACTCCACAGCCTGCTCCGCTCCGGGGTAGTGGATCTCATCCCCGTCCACGCTCTGCTCCGCCCCAACCCCAATCACCCCCAGCTGGGGACAGGAGAACTTGCGGGCATCCCCCACTCGAATGCCCATGCGTTCCTGGAAACAGACGCCACGGTCTTGGAATACATCATCCGCATATTGTTCTGCCTCAGCTGCAGTGCTGTCTAGAGACTGGCCTCCCTTGGCTAGCAGCTTGGGCAGCCTCTTGACAGAGAGTTTCAGATCGAGAAGCCTCCGAAAAGAGTTCCGTTTCTGTCCCTCAGAGGGGGTCAGGTCGGCAGAGGAGAAGGACTTGGCCTTCTGTTTCCCCCGGCTGGAGCGAGACGGCTTGGACGGTGACAGCGTTTCATCTGTTGGCAAGCTGCCCTTTGTCTGTGTGTTGTCTGTGCTCCTCTTACGGGATACAGGAGACACCAGCGTCTGAAAGATTCTGTTCCTTTTTGGTTTATCCTCTCCTGGGGTTGCAGGGAGCTTTCTCATAGCTTTCGTGGCCTTGGTGAGGGCACCTCCATCATCGTCACTATCGGAAGTCTTTCGTTCCTCCACTTCTCTCTCTTCTGACAGTTCATTCTTCAGTACCCACGCTGCTGGGGAGCTGCGTCTCTGCAGTTTCTTGGGGAAGCCGGCCATCTTGTTTTGAGCACTTGCGTTTTCTTTGTAACTCCCAGTGGTTATTAAGGTGAGGGGAAAGTGGCAGTTGGAGCTGAGCTCCAGCTGGTTGGAAAGACTAGTTGTCATCCTCTCGCAACCAGTCTTATCATGGATCTCCTCCTCTTCATTCCTCCCTTCCTCCTCCTCTTCCTTGTCCACTGAACACTCCAGTTCATAGACACCGTCATCCACCCATCTCAGCTCTTCCTCCTCTACATCCTGAGGGAGGTGCAGACAGGAAGAGGAGGGGAGGAGGTGCAGAGGGGAGGAGGTGGGGAGGAGGTGCTGAGAGGAGGTGGCAGAGGAGGTCGGTGCTGCTCTCTCAGGTTCAGAAAGAAAGGCTTCCTTTCTGGGAGGGGGAGCAGGAACAGGTGGCGGGCCGGGTGTCCTGGAGGATGGGAGACCCTCCCAGCTATCATTTGTACTGGCAGGACTTTCTGGGATGTTGTGTGCCTGAGTAGCAGGTGCGTTGACAGACAGAGATGGGCTGCTTTTCCTCTCCAGTGACACCTTTCTGACAGTCATTTCCCTCCCTTGCCTCCCCTCCTCTGGGACTTCCTGTCCAACCAGAACAGACTTCCTGGGTTTCCGTGGTACGGGGACAGGGAGGGGCTTCTTAGGGGCAGCTGGGTTCTGATTGGATGTGCCAGTGTCTCTGCCAATCCCTGTGGAGCTGGTGGGATCTTCCTGTTCTCCGTGACCAATGGCATTAGAGGAGGTGGAGACGACGTTACCGTTGGCTTCATTGCTATGCGTTCTCTGAGGAAGAGGGCGCTTTATGTCAGGGCGTGATGATGGCGTCACAATGTCTGAGTTGAGGTTCTGTTTCGGGTTTAAGAGGTGGTTATTGGTGGACAGCAACACAACCTGTACGCAATTGTCTGGTAGAGCGTTGTTGACTACTTTCCTCTTGTTGTTGTTGACCCCTTTGTTCACTCCAGATCGAGATCTGAGAACAGGCTTTATTCTAGATTCCTCCGTTTTGCAATTGTTATGCAATGTTTTCAAGTCTTTAGGAATTGTGTTAATCACTGTGTCCGTTGTGATACTGTTCCCAACACACAGACAGTTCTTCTGGCTACACAGACAGATAGGAATAATATTATCCCAATCAGGTATTGTATTCCTGGACTTCAGAAGACCTATACTTGTAGACATCTCCGATGGTCTCTGAGAATAAGTCTGATGGTGATGGACAGTCTTTGAGGAAAGAGGTTTGTACTCCATAGTGGCGGTGAGGCATGGTTTGGGTAGGCATGGTGGTTTGGACTCCACAGAAGTGGTGAGGAATGGTTTGGGTAGGCATGGTGGTTTAGGGGCCAGAGCTGGTTTAACCGTCTTTGGTGTACAGAGGGAAGCCTGAAAAAGGCCATCTCTTTTGGGGGTCGAGGAGGGGGAGGGTCCTGGCCTCTGTGGCTGGGCATTCTTTGGTTTGGGGGCAACTGGTGGTTTCTGCATGCCTGGAGAGAGCGAGTGAGGGAGAGAGAGAGGGAGGGAGGGAGCGAGCGAGAGAGAGAGCGAGCGAGAGAGAGAGAGAGTGAGAGAGGGAGAGAGAGAGTGAGAGAGGGAGAGAGAGAGAGCGAGAGGGAGAGCGAGAGAGAGCGAAAGAGGGAAAGAGGGAGAGAGCGAGTGAGCGAGAGAGAGAGAGTGAGAGTGAGAGAGGGAGAGAGAGAATGAACAGGTGTTAGAAAGTGGCACCATCATCAAGACATCAAGCTCATAAATGAAAGTAAAAAAAGGTCAAATTCTCAAGATGATTCAAATATAAGAAAATACTGATACTGTAAAATAATAATCCATTAAACATTGAAATGTTCTGAAAAGGCAGACAGATGCTGGGTGAAAGAGGAGAAAAAGGTCAGTCCTGTTGTAAAGGTTGACGGGTTTTTGTGTGTGTGTCCTGTTGATCAAGTAGGCCCTTCACCAAGTACCACAACACCACTCAGTGTGTTTGAAATACCAGGCATATCACATGACTGTTGTTTCCACACACACACACACACACACACACACACACACACACACACACACACACACACACACACACACACCTCAACAGTACAGTAATCATATTAATGGTCCAGCCAACAAAGCAGCGGTGGGAATTACTAGGAGTGGGAGTATGGAGCTGGTGCCAGGTCGTGTGACCGCTGAGTGGTCACGTAGACAGAGTAACTGTATCCCAATTCTCTACCCTAAAAGGTGCACTTGCTCACTTTTCTTCATGGATTTAAAAGAACCTGACTGATGTAAGAAATATGGTGGAAATTCCCTCTAGTCTAGATCCATTCTTATGTCAATTGGACCAATCCAATGCTCCAGGCACGACGACAATAAACACTAGACTTGTGTATCGGAGCCACCAAACAGCTCCAATTATGACTTTATACCAAATAAAATTGATTTGAATCCCAAATGTAGCATTGTTTAAATAACAATCTTAAACGAATATTTATAGGTTTGTGTAAAAAGTCTATTCTCTACACAGGTAAATGAAGCTTGCTTTACAAATCCGACAACCCAAACGACATCGATTGACACTTCTCATCAACTTTGTGCCAGTCAACAAACCTGCGCTCATGACGATGATTCCTGCCGCACAATCACACTCCTCCGGCTTCTCAAAATCGTTCAACTCAACCCAGGAAACCGCTGGCTTTCTTCATTCTTCCTTGAGACCCATTGTCAACACTCAAGTGTGGCGTCAAAACGTTGTAATTAATCTTGCGATCTACCCTTTAAAGATGAAGTTATATTTTCACATTTGATCTTGAACTGGCAACAGTCGCGATGCACTGATCCACCCCGATGTTATGAACTGGGATGAGTTTATTGCTGGACATTCACACAATGTCCACTAGGGGTCTCTCAAAGCACCAATCAGCACTTGATACAGTAACTAAATGTTGTCCCGCCCTTGTTTCTGTTATAAAGCTGAGTGATTGGGCTGAAGAAGTGAAACTACTCACAAATTCACAGACAACTATGGATGCGAGGACTGACCGTCCAGGATATCACAATTCTAGTCTTAACCGTGTTTTGAGGATATATATTGTTTGTTTACATTTACTTCGTTTACAAACATTGGCGTAAAACCAGGTTATATTTTTGGTTCTGATGGGGTAGGACAGTTGAACTTAAATCATGAGGCATTTTTCTAAGTTATATCCGTCAAGAATCCATGGGTACATATCCTTCATTTATAAGTCCAAAAATGTATGTAGCAGGCAAACCTATACAGAAAGTCATTTTTGGTCGTTTATTTAATATACCAACTTTTCCAAATAGTGGAGGTAGTCAAATCTCGTTTTTTTTATACATATATATATATATATTTTTATAGAGTTTCACCTAAAAGGAAACTATTTGTCATTGATATTCAAATTCAGGTCTCAGAAAAAGAACCTAAAACTACAACAGTTAGTTGAATTAGTCTAAATATATGATCATTAGCAGATGGTTTGGAGGGCTCTCAGATATGAATCTTTATATAGCCTAAAACCTACAGTTACAGTGCCTTCCAAAAGTATGCACACCCTTTGATGTTGTGGTGTTACAGCCTGAATATAACATTGATCACATTGACATTTTGTGTCACTGGCTTATACACAACAGCCCATAATGTCAAAGTGGAATTATGTTTTTAGACATTTTTACCAATTCATTAAAAATGAAAAGCTGAAATGTCTTGAGTCAATAAGTATTCAACCCCTTTGTTGAGTCTAAATACACTCAGAGTAAAAATGTACTTCATAAGTTACATTATAAATTTCATGGACTCACTCTGTGTTCAATGATAGTGTTTAACAATTTCAAACACAGATTCAACCACAAACACAACGGAGATTTTCCAACGCCTCACAAAGAAGGACACCTATTGTAGACCAGGAAAATAAAAAAGCATACATTGAATATCCCTTTGAGCACGGTGAAGTTATTAATGACTCTTTGGATGGTGTATCGATACACCCCAGTCACTACAAAGATACAGGCGTTGTTCCTAACTCAGATGCCGGAGAGGAGGGAAACCGCTCAGGGATTTCACCATGAAGCCAATGGTGTTTTTAAAACAGTTACAGAGTTTAATGGCTGTGATAGTAGAACACTGAGGATGGATCAACAACATTGTAGTTACTCCACAATACTAATCTAAATGATAGAGTGAAAAGAAGGAAGTCAGTACAGAAAAAAAAAATCAAAACATGCATCCTGTTTGCAACAAGGCACTAAGGTAAAACTGCAAAAAATTGGCAAAGGAATTAACTTTATGTCCTGAATACAAAACATTATGTTTGTGGCAAATCCAACACAACACATCACTGAGTACCACTCTTCATATTTTCAAGCATGATGGTGGCTGCATCATGTTATGGGTATGCTTGTCGGCAAGGACTAGAGAGCTAAGCACAGGAAAAATCCTAAAGGAACGCCTTGTTCAGTCTGCTTTCCAACAGACACTGGGAGACAAATTCACCTTTCAGCAGGACAACAAACTAAAACACAAGGTACACACTGGAGTTGCTTACCAAGAAGACAGTGAATGTTCCTGAGTGGCCTAGTTACAGTTTTGACTTAAATCAGCTTGAAAATGTATGGCAAGGCTTGAAAATGGCTGTCTATCAAAGGTCAAAAACCAACTTCAATTTAAAAAAATTAAAATAATATGCAAGTATTGTACAATCCAGGTGTGGAAAGCTCTTAGAGATTTACCCAGAAAGACTCACAGCTGTAATCCCTGCCAAAGGTGATTCTAACATGCATTGACTCAGGGGTGTGAATACATATGTAAATTAGATATGGTTGTATTTCATTTTCAATAAATTTGATCATATTTCTAAAAACATATTTTCACTTTGTCATTATGGGATATTGTGTGTAAATGGGTGAGCAACATTTTTTTTATTTCATTTAAAACCCACTTTAAATTCAGGCTGTAACATAACAAAATGTTGAATAAGTCCAAGACAAATACAAATACTTTCTGAAGGCACCGTAACTTAGATGAGGGACATAGAATCACCTCAACATTAGAGTAGATCACTTTAGCAGCTTCAAAATGACTGACACGGACATTTTCACAAGGCGGTACAGTAACACTTTACACATAGTTCTTCGTCATGTGTTAGTACCTTTGTGATTATTTACATTTAGCAGCAAATGTTCCATAGGACATTGTAAATGGCTTTATAATTTGCATAATAATGGCATTATTACAATGCGTAATAACAATAATACAATGAACAGACACTATTCCTCTTGTGTACAGTCGTTTATAAAAACTCTCAGCTCATTGCTATGCAATTCAAGTTTTTATTAAGTGTTCGAAAGGAAACTAAACGTTTAAAAAAAACTGCCGTCTTGAATCAACTACAGCCAAGCTAAGTGGAAAATCATGTCAGTTTGTATTGGGAGTAAACTAAGCCATTTAAAGATGGTAAAGAGTGTGTTTGAAACATGAACAACTCCCCTCAGATGGACAAAGAGTTTCAAAGTTGTTTTTGCTAAGCATCCAACTTGCTGTTTGCATGTATGCAAATGGGTTTTAATTAGTCTGCAGTGTTGTCAGGTATCATAATATGAATTGTAGCGTTCTTCCTTTTCAGTGGCATGTTGAAAGAGTCATACAGCAGTTGAGCATCACAACTTATTTATACTTCTCTGTACAGAATATCATTGATTGGTTGGACTTGATTATCTACACCTGGGGTATGTTCTGGAGAATGGACATTTACAGAATGTTCCGATAGAAATGTATGTACCCTCCCTTTAGCTGAAGGCAGCCAATCCAATCGTTTCTGTTCCAGAAACAACCCTCCCATTAGTTCAAATCTGTATTCAAATATATATATATTTTTGTAGTTGCTTTCACAGATCTGTTTTCAAATAGTAAAAAAAAATGTTTTTACTTACTTAGATCTATTTTCAAATGCCTTTTCTGGGATCTGTATTCAAATAATTGTAGTCACCTCCAAAGTAACTATAGTTACATTCCACAAAACATGATTTAAACTATAGTTGTTCCAGATCTGGTAGCAACTCCAGATTTCCCATTTAACTCCACAAATCAAATACATTAAACATCTGGCATACTGTCGGTGCAAAATAAATATGGAAGATTGAGTCCCATGACTTGGGGTAAAGTCAAGGCCCTTACATACACACATTTAATTTGTTATACATAACCATAATGTCATCATCAAAATCATTAATAATAGACTAGATGTTGTTGAAGCTTGATGTTTATCATCATAGCTCATAACAATGGTCAATAATACAAATAATAGCCCACATATTCATGTGCATTTCAGCATCACATGCTGTGCTTAAATTGAACATTTCTCTCTGTCATCAGTGCTAATTAAAGCCAGTAAATATCTGAGTTTAGTGGAAAATGAAGGAATGCGTGGGAGTTCATTTGCCAGGTCACCGATTTCTATGAGGAAGTAGGGTAAGAAACTAACGTCACCATTCATTTTATCAGAATATTTCTCATATTTCTCACTCTGAACATTCCACAGTATAGGTTATTCTAAAAACCAGCATTAGGCAACACTGAGTCACCCATAGTTCTCTCTCTCTCAGTCTCTCACTCATCATTGGTTGATACACAGTCACTTTATCAGTCAGGACGTGTCTCTCTCAGCTGAAACAGTATGATGTCACAACAGGAAGAAATGAGATAGCTCTGGGTTTGATACAATTGTACTGGTAGACAGATAACAGTAGATCATCATTTTGTTTTTGTTTTTCACTTTGAAACAGTTTTCATTTGTCCTGGAGGATATGAAGACAGATAATATGGAAACAACAGTCCACATATTGACAACAGTCTTTATTTGTAGACCGTAGAAAAATGAGGAAGATATTCCATGATGCAACTGAGTTCTATAAAGTGCTATGATTTACAGTATGTGGAGCATTGCTTCGTTGAATCCAATTCAGTCAAACAAGACGTGTGCAAGACAGTTATAGATGTAATACAGATCTCCCATTACATTTACAGTGTAGTGCACCTAATATTAGACTTAGTCCCTCTCTCCCAGCAGACTGTCTGTCTCCAGCCAGCTAGCCCAGCTCTGATGAGGTTTTTCTCCAGTGTCTCCTGATGACTTGTGACACCAGAAAGAGTCTTACATTGCAGCTCTGATAGGAGCTGACCTTTGTTCAGTGTGGTGAGTACGGGCAGTGAGGATGCAGCAGAAGTCTTTTTGGCTTTTTAGCATGAGCGGTGTCTCTCTTTAACGTGACCGATGATGTCACAGGTCCCTGAGTCAATTTCCTGGAACACAAAGAAGTCAGCTTTACAATGCATGTTAGACATTTTAAACATAGATGTCACTCAGGGATTCTTGAAAGTTGGGACAATCCTTGTCTGGCAGGGAAATGTCATGAACAAAAAGCATTTTGTTTAATCATTTGAACTTAACAAATTACATTTAAAGGGAATTAAAAATATATATTTATATTTGTTTATTCATTTCCATGTGGGCTCTCTGACAGAAAATGCTCTTGTCCAATGCAAAGGATTACAAATTAAAACTTCCCCAAAAAGTGACTTTTTTAAAAAAACTTGCAAAAATGAATATTAACTGGAAAATGATCACATGTAGTTTCTTGCAATAGCCCTCTCTGACTTCAAGGAATATTTTTTCTAAAAGCTGTGATTCCACCCAGAATTGGTCAACTAAAATTCTAAATGAATCAGGAAGAAGCAGGACCAGCTATAACATAAGGACCACTTATTCATGTCCTCATTACATGTAGTGCAACAAGACCATTCATGGTCTGTAAAGTGATATACTTTTGATTGATTTAAACAAACAATATTGAAATCACCATGGTCACTACCATAACCTGTCAACTCCATCTCCCTGAGATATTAAGATAGAATATAGATGTTGGTTTAAATGAGTTCCTTTTAATTAGGTTTTAGAGTCATAAAGCAACTGAGGAAAAACTCAATTGTATTCCACTTGAATGAAGAAGGAAAATAAGCAATTTTGTCAACTTTGTCCGATTTTTGTCTAATGTCAATTCTGCCAGAGTGCTGAAAGATCTGATAGAATGGTTATATTTGGTTGGGGATCGTGAAATTAATAATATTTTATATTTTACAAATGTTTGTATTGAACTTTTATTTTTAAAGACAAGGACATGTCTGTTTTGAGTATCTGTTGTCAATTCCTTCACTGATTGCTAACCCCCTTAAGATCGTTTTTTTGGAGGGGGGTAAATATTCTGAAAAAATATGTTTGTCATTGTCCTGCAATATTAAAAGATTAAACTATTGAAGTACTTGCTGTACTCGACATAAGAGATAATGTTTATAAATCTGATTTTATGTTCTGAATCTAGAAAAACATGCCAAAATGCTAATGAAATTAGCCCTGGAGCATTATACAGTGGTATAAAACAACAACAATTATACTTTTGGAGATTTTTATTTTTATTTTTTGAATAACTCTATGTTAGAATTTTTTTTTTAACCTTTATTTAACCAGGCAAGTCAGTTAAGAACACATTCTTATTTTCAATGACGGCCTGGGAACAGTGGGTTAACTGCCTGTTCACGGGTAGAACAACAGATTTGTACCTTGTCAGCTCAGGGGTTTTGAACTCACAACCTTCCGGTTACTAGTCCAATGCTCTAACCACTAGGCTACCCTGCCGCCCCAATCAAGTACTTTAAACACTTGTTGAAAAAAAAAAAACATAAAATAAAATGCCATATATGGTGTCTGACAGAGATGATATAAATCAATTTGCATTTCAAATGTTGTTAATATTAAGATTTTTTTTTTTTGGAGGAAACAAAGTTGGGATTGTCCCGTCTTTCAAGAATCCCTGCACTTATTGTCAGTATGGGTAAGAATGAGGTAATGATAGTCGATAAACCAGTGTCACAAGCACAATATTGGGTAAGTGGTAAGAGAACAGGAAGTCAATCACAACATTAAGTAAGGATCCTAAAAGGACGGGGTGATACTTGTACCACAGAGTGTTAGGTTTATGTTCGTACTGCTCACTGGTTTGGGACTTTTCCCTTCTCTAACAGGGCAGGTGTTCCACGAGAGATGTCTCCTCGTCCATCAGGGACCTTCTGAGCTCCCTGATGGCCAGGTGGGTTCCCTACTGCTGGACTCTTCACCTGGGCACTGCCAACACAGCAGAGAGGGTACTGTTCACGTTCAACTCAATTCAATATGTTTTCTCAGAAGTCGTGTGAAATATGATCACATGAGAAGCAGCACCCTGGCCCCTGGAGCAGGTTACGGGTTTAGCAAGTGCAAGTGCCTTGCTGAAGGGCACAATGGCAGTAGGTAAATGTCACTTCAGTAGCTGTTTACCTGAACTTGTAGTCTGAGGGTAGGCTCTGGCCTTGTCTGTAGTCCCCTCTAGTTTTAGAGATCTGCTTGTGGAGGTCCCTCACTGAGCAGCTGTAGCCGTTGAAGATGTAGTCAGCGAACAGCAGCTTCCCTCTGATGTACATCTGTTGAACCAATAAACAGAAACATCGTATAGACTGACGCAGACGTGATAACGATTGTTTCCAAAGAAAATTAGCAACAAAAAAAAGTCTAAATATCTGGATATGACATCCACTTAAAATGACTGTAACTCAAAAACAAAGTTTTATAAACTGTTGACAAATGCATTCTATCTTTTTATTTCTTTTTAATTGTTAAGATGATGAAAACAAAGACATTCTGATAGCATTCACTGTGCATTTAGGTTCCTCCTTTTCAATTGAAAAGCCATCAATCGATTATTGCTTAGTGTTTGTTTTCACAACCGGCTTTATCCTAATCCTTTGTTTCTCTCTGTTCTGACCTGCATATGAGTTGACCCTCCATCTGACACTAAAGTCTTTTATTCAGCCTATTTGAACCGGCCTGAATGCTGAGCTCACCATTGTCTCCCCTCTCTGGTTTAACCAGGGTTCATCCTATCTAGGCAAGCCAGAAGTCAGTCAGTCATTCATATGGTATCCTGGTCTCAGGTTTACAACAGAAGAACCTGACTAACCTGTTCCTTATTAGTTAGTCTACAGCAGTGGTAAGAGAAGAAGAGAAAGTCTATAAGCCTCAGTATACCTAACGTCTCATACGTGTCGGCAGTGTTCCACTTCAAAATAACTTTGTGTCACTTTTATTTATAATTCTGGTAAGAAGATCCATCAAACAGTCTTTATTAAAGACAGTTACATTATTAGCATATTGAAGAGAGTTTCACTCTGTCTATCTTTCCTCCACAACCAGACAGGTCGGCTCATTTTCAGTAAGTAGCCCTTTCCTCCACAACCAGACAGGTCGGCTCATTTTCAGTAAGTAGCCCTTTCCTCCACGCCCAGCCAGGTCGGCTCATTTTCAGCCCTTTCCTCCACGCCCAGCCAGGTCGGTAGCCCTTTCCTCCACGCCCAGCCAGGTCGGCTTCCTTTCCACGCCCAGCCAGTCGGCTCATTTTCGGCTCATTTTCAGTAAGTAGCCCATTTTTTCCTCCACGCCCAGCCAGGTCGGCTCATTTTCCACGCCCAGCCAGGTCGGCCCAGCCAGGTCGGCTCATTTTCAGTAAGTAGCCCTTTCCTCCACGCCCAGCCAGGTCGGCTCATTTTCAGTAAGTAGCCCTTTCCTCCACGCCCAGCCAGGTCGGCTCATTTTCAGTAAGCCCAGCCAGGTCGGCCCAGTAAGTAGCCCTTTCCTCCACAACCAGACAGGTCGGCTCATTTTCAGTAAGTAGCCCTTTCCTCCACGCCCAGCCAGGTCGGCTCATTTTCAGTAAGTAGCCCTTTCCTCCACGCCCAGCCAGGTCGGCTCATTTTCAGTAAGTAGCCCTTTCCTCCACACCCAGACAGGTCGGCTCATTTTCAGTAAGTAGCCCTTTCCTCCACACCCAGCCAGGTCGGCTCATTTTCAGTAAGTAGCCCTTTCCTCCTCCACAACCAGCCAGGTCGGCTCATTTTCAGTAAGTAGCCCTTTCCTCCACAACCAGACAGGTCGGCTCATTTTCAGTAAGTAGCCCTTTCCTCCACAACCAGACAGGTCGGCTCATTTTCAGTAAGTAGCCCTTTCCTGCCGCCAAATGACTTCCTCATGGGTGGAATGTTATTAATATTTGTCTTAATTTCATAATTAATAAAGATTATTTTTAAAAACATGCCAAAAATGTTTCTATGTCAAACAGTTTTGTTATATTTCAGTCTTCTGTGATGTATATAAAGTGTAATATCGGGGTGAAAACTCAAAATGTAATACATTTCTACTCTATATCTGACATGGTTCAAAATGGAATACATTTCAACTCTATATCTGACATGGTTCAAAATGGAATACATTTCAACTCTATATCTGACATGGTTCAAAATGGAATACATTTCAACTCTATATCTGACATGATTCAGGTGGCTTCTTTTTTAAGCCCATAACCATGTGTGTGAGGTGTATACTTTTGTTTCAAATTATATTTGTTTATGACTACCCAGAAACACCCTGTGTGACCCTGATTTAGCCCACTGCAGTAACAGGATAACTGGAGTTCTTGTAAAAAGGTAAATGAATTTACAATAAGACCAAGCTGGTTTGATAATGATGTCAAATCTCTTGGATTGGTGTTTCTTTGCTGCCATCTACAGTAATATGTGGATATCAGGTGAATACGATTAGGGCTACGTGCCGATCCTTCACATAGAAGTGTGCAATCATTCACTCCCTCTAATGGATTTTAACAGCATCTGATTGGTGCAAGCAAGGTTGTAGCTTAGGGAGTTTCCATCATTCCACCAGTCCATTCATTTTAAATCCATGACGGGGAGCGTATTAGTACCAGTTACAATTGGGCAGAAGGGTTTTTAGTGAATCGGACCACAGCCAAGCAGTCGTGGCTGAGAGAGACAGCTGTTGACCAACTGGTCGTGGCTGAGAGAGAGAGACAGCTGTTGACCAACTGGACATGGCTGAGAGAGAGACAGCTGTTGACCAACTGGATGTGGCTGAGAGAGACAACTGTTGACCAACTGGTCATGGCTGAGAGAGAGAGACAGCTGTTGACCAACTGGACATGGCTGAGAGAGAGAGACAGCTGTTGACCAACTGGTCGTGGCTGAGAGAGGCACAGCTGTTGACCAACTTGTCGTGGCTGAGAGAGAGACAACTGTTGACCAACTGGTCGTGGCTGAGAGAGAGAGACAGCTGTTGACCAACTGGTGTCGTGGCTGAGAGAGAGACACAGCTGTTGACCAACTGATCGTAGCTGAGAGAGACACAGCTGTTGACTAACTGGTCGTGGCTGAGAGAGAGAGACAGCTGTTGACCAACTGGTCGTGGCTGAGAGAGAGAGAGAGATAGCTGTTGACCAACTGGTCATGGCTGAGAGAGAGAGACAGCTGTTGACCAACTGACCAGAAACATCCCAGGGGCGGCATTGTGTCTCTGCTGCAGCAGTGCATTGTGGGTAGCTGGGCAGGTCTTCCCTGTAGACAGCTCATACCTCACCAGGCGGAACGAGTCCAGCTGACTCTGAATATGAGGACAAAGTCAAGCATGAAAAGTGTGTGTGTGTGTGTGTCAGCCCCTGGTAATCTCAAGAGTGGAATTATATGGATACATTGTACGTCCCGAAATGGAATGTTCTGTCATGTAAATGTATATAAATCAATCTGAGTGCATGGCATGGTCCTGTTCTTATTCATGTAAATGTATGTAAATCAACCTGTCAACCCGAGTGCATGGCATGGTCCTATTCTTATTCATGTAAATGTATGTAAATCAATCTGAGTGCATGGCATGGTCCTATTCTTATTCATGTAAATATATGTAAATCAATCTGAGTGCATGGCATGGTCCTATTCTTATTTATGTAAATGTATGTAAATCAATCTGAGTACATGGCATGGTCCTGTTCTTATTTATGTAAATGTATGTAAATCAATCTGAGTGCATGGCATGGTCCTGTTCTTATTTATGTAAATGTATGTAAATCAATCTGGAGTACATGACATTGTCCTGTTCTTATTCATGTAAATGTATGTAAATCAACCTGAGTGCATGGCATGGTCCTGTTCTTATTCATCCTCTCATAGAGCAGCTCCAGAATGTCCTCATTGGGCAACAAGGGGATGTGAGGGGCGAGGGGGGTCTGGTGCAGGGGTGTCACACACACCACCAGGATCTGTTCACTGTGGGGGGGCTGGCCCCAAATGAAGGCATCATACTCCTGATCTGTCAGGACTGGCATGGTCCTGGTGCTACAGCGACACAGCCTGTGAGTCCGGCCCTCTAACCCCAGGAGAACGGCCCTAAGCTGGGCAGGACACGGGCTGTAAAGGGGGTAAGGGGTGGAGGGGCTTGAGGATGTGTAGTGGGGAAGTTGGGCAGTGAGACGGAGCTCTGGACTGCATCTCGGGATCACTACAGACCTGGGGTGGAAAGAATAGAACATGGTTATCAGCATAGGACAGAAGGAAAGGGAGGAAGTAGTCCTTGTTAGGGTCAGAAGCAGTGAGTTGTCTCTGGCAGTGACAGAGGCATGGTTCTGGTTCTGTTCTTACTCCAGTCTGACGTTGCTGTGGACTCTGAACGTCCCTGACTGTGTGAAATGAAGGGGCTCCTCTCTTCCCTCCTTGCCCTGCTTCTTTGGAGAAAATGTCCTGTTGACAAATCAATTATACTCTTCATCATCAACAGAATCGTTATCATCATCATCATCAAGACTTCAGTCTGAACATAATTGTCCACAAACAATTTGTTATTTTACATATCATCGCTGTCGGATTAAAACCTTGTGAGTCCCTGTTTTATTTTATTGTTTCACATGTACTGAAAGCAGTAACTCCCCTCAATGTGCTCTGAAAATGTCATACCTCTAGGACTCACATTTATTTTTTCAAAATAGCTTCTGAAGTTTCAGAATTGTATGTATGCTAATATGAAAATATGGCTGTTTTTTTTTTTTTACATCTCCTGAAAAGTTTGTTTTGGAAATAAGAGGTTTTCATCTGGCAGCGACGATATCCAAAACCACTCCTTTTTCTACAACAACACACATCAGTCACATCATGTTACCATGACAACTTGTGGGTGGAGCCTGGCAGGAGGACATCTGAGGCAGGTGGCAGGTGTCTGGTGCTGACATGTAGCGCTGCGCTTCCCTCCTCTGGTAGACCCCGGGAACAGTCTGAACGCCCTGTGGTGGGGTGGAGGGAGGGCAGCGCTGCTGACTGGCCCTCTCTCTTCAGTCTGGGCCGCATTGGACCATCAGACATCCGCTCCATATATGGGCACTTGATACCTGATGGGCAACAGAAGATGGTCAGGACTTCATGAAGGAGACTCATAGTGGGTTTGTGGTCCTCTGTAGCTCAGTAGTAAGAACAGGACACTTGCAACGTCAGGATAGTGAATTTGATTCCTGTGGCCACGATGGGTAAAATGTATGCACACATGACTGTCACTTTGGATAAAAGCATCTGCTAAATGGCATGTATTGTTACATATCAAAGGAGCTCCCAAGTGGCGCAGTGGTTTAAGACACTGCAGCTCAGTGCTAGAGGTGTCACTACAGTATGTATCAGTGTATCACAACTGGCTATGAATGGGAGTACCGTAGGGCGGCACACAATTGGCCCAGAGTCGGCAAGGTTAGGCAGTCATTGTAAATAATGATTTGTTCTTAACTGACTTGATAAGTAAAAATGTAATAAAGGAGATGACATATGTAACTAAGGAGATGACATATCTGAGGCAGGTGTCTGGTGCTGACATATGTAACAAAGGAGATGACATATGTAACAAAGGAGATGACATATGTAACAAAGGAAATTACATATGTAACTAAGGAGATGACATATGTAACAAAGGAAATTACATATGTAACAAAGGAAATGACATATGTAACTAAGATGACATATGTAACAAAGGAAATGACATATGTAACTAAGGAGATGACATATATAACTAAGATGACATATGTAACAAAGGAAATGACATATGTAACTAAGGAGATGACATATGTAACAAAGGAAATGACATATGTAACTAAGGAGATGACATATGTAACTAAGGAGATGACATATGTTTAGAAAAAAAGCTCCAGTGGACCACGTGAGAGAACTCTTGACCTGTTATTGTAAAATAGAATAATTAATGTCTATAATAAACACATTTAAATAAAACCTTGTGTACCTGTGGAGACCCGGTAGAACTCCAGCCAGTCGTCCAGGATATTACATATTCTCCTCTGGAGTCTTTTCAGCTCTCGTCCTGCTCGCCCTCCTCCTCTCCTGAAGAGACAGGTTCCTTCCAGCTTCTCCACCTCCCGGGTCACCTGTAGCACCTCACTGGAACGCACTGACACCTGGTTCATAATCAAAATCTCATTGTGTAGGAATGTTGGTCAAGAGAGACTAGTACAGACATTGGAAACACCACTCAATGAGACGAAATCCTAACTGATGTCCTCTTAGCCAGGTCGTTATTGTAAAATATGTGTTCTCAAAGAGCTACTTAGTTAAATAAATGCGATAGATCCTCTTTAAAGTCTCTTACCCTCTTGGTGTCTATGGTCTGGCCCTGGTTCTTCTGGTGCTTCTTACTCAGGGAGAGCTCCTGGGCTGCCAGAGAGGTGAACGCCCCCTCAGTCTGCAGACAGGCCTGGAAGACAGCACACGACTCATACAAATCATCAATAAGATTCACCAGTCACCAACCGTTCACCAATCAGATTCACCAGTCACCAACCGTTCACCAATCAGATTCACCAGTCACCAACCGTTCACCAGTCAGATTCACCAGTTACCAACCGTTCACCAATCAGATTCACCAGTTACCAACCGTTCACCAATCAGATTCACCAGTCAGCAACCGTTCACCAATCAGATTCACCAGTCAGCAACCGTTCACCAATCAGATTCACCAGTTACCAACCGTTCACCAATCAGATTCACCAGTTACCAACCGTTCACCAGTCAGATTCACCAGTTACCAACCGTTCACCAATCAGATTCACCATTCACCAACCGTTCACCAATCAGATTCACCAGTCACCAACCGTTCACCAATCAGATTTGGCCATCACCAACCATCATCAACACATTAAGCCTGAAATAGCTCTAATAACACATCACAGTGTTTTCTCACCGCTTCTTTAGTTGGGGTGATGTTGGGCAGGGGGGACAGTGGTAGCTGGACACTCTCATTCTGACTCTTAAAGCTGAGGGTGGTACAGGTACCGCTCAACATCCGTACTGAGATCTGATCAGACACCTGGGAAAAAATAACAAAATAACAAAAAGTTATGGAATGCCACTTCCCTTAAATATATCTTAATCTTAACTAAACCCTATTTTAATCCAAACTAAACCCTATCTTAATCCTAACTAAACCCTATCTTAATCCTAACTAAACCCTATCTTAATCCTAACTAAACCCTATCCTAATCCTATCTTAATCCTATTTTAACCCGATCTTAATCCTATCCTAATCCTATTTTAACACCCTATCTTAATCCTATCCTAATCCTATTTTAACCCTATCTCAATCCTGACTAAACCACAAGAGAGATTCCTAATTGGCATAAATAAATTCTCACCTCTGATGATAAATGTACTTGATGGCTGTTCCTCTATTCGAAGTTATGATTACAATAGAGGCAATAGCCCACTTTAGAACTGAAATGGACCGATCAGCCATGATGACGTAGTTGGAGTATCACAGTATCCGTGGGTAACATCGTCATGCCCCACGTCCCCTGCTTTGTTTACAAGCCCCCGTACTGCTGTCCCAGAGGCTATCATATGACGGCGTTGCCCAGCAACTGGGACTTCCTCCTCTTCTTGACTGAGCTTGTCAGTGAAGGGCCTTACAGAGATGGGGATTACAAACAGTAGTTGTAGACTAAACTGGGCTATAGCCTATTATAAACTGGGTGGATCAAGCCCTGAATGCTGATTGGCTGACAGCCGCAGTATATCAGACCGTACACCACACCTCCTCAGGCCTTATTGCTTAATTAGCTTACTCTTAGTTTCTTTACTTTACCTTAAATTAGGTGAGGGGTCAGATTAAAAAGACAACTGTGAACATACATTTGCTCATTTACATTGAGCTATATCCTGTATTGACTGAACTGTTGACCCCATGGGAACCCTGGTCCTCACCTGAATGACTATCCTCTCCTTAACCCCAATCTGCCAGGTCCACTCCTTAGTGACAGCTCCTTCTGGGTCACACGTCATCCCACCACGCTGATCCCACACAGCAGTAACAGTCCCACTACAGACAACAACAGTTCACAATTAGATCCATCTATGTCTGCTTTACTCACAGCAGACATACTCACAATAAGCACACCGTGTTCACTGCCAGCTAACATAATCCCTGTGGATCCATTGATTAAAGACCAGTGGAGGCTGCTGAGGGGAGGACGGCTCATAATAATGTCTGGAACGGAGCGAATGGAATGGAATGGAAACCATGGAAACCACGGAAACCATGTGTTTGATGTATTTGATACCATTTCACCGATTCCGTTCCAGCCATTACCACGAGCCCGTCCTCCTCAATTAAGGTGCCACCAACCTCCTGTGTTAAAGATCCCTTTCATGTGATCTACACCTCACCCTAACCAGTAGTAATCCACTGATCCCAATTTAAGGCTTCCTCATGCAGAGGTTCGGTTTGCTCCTAGCAGAACTTGGCTAGGCTGTCTGTGCTCGCATACTCCCACAACACCTTGGCTTTAAAAACAAGAACAAATATTACCATTACTACTGGTAATATTAATATTACTATTGTTAGACACTCTTGAGCCACCGTAGCAACAACATAGCCAGAAACCACTTCCTCAAAATAGTCCAAGATAATCTAAGATAAATCAAGACATCTGTCATTAATTTTGACATTTTTAGTCGAGCAATTTTACATCTAGCTAAGATGTTTGGTGCAATTATTTCTCAAGTGCAAAAAAAAAAAGCATTACAATTAATCGCCTCTCGTCGAATGACAACAAACACTTCATGTTCCCACTCCTACTAGGAATAGTACTGTTGACCAATCATCGTCGATGGGGCGTAGACATCGGCTACTGAACTTCGACTTGCCTCAAAAAAAAAACAGTCTTGTGTGCAAGAACAGCCGGGGGAGAAAAAACGAACAACAACGTCACAAACTGTTAATATATGCGTGAACTGTTTCGACTGGAAAGCATGCGTCAGCTTTATCTGAACTAGGAACCTAGCTCAGCTCAATTCATTCATTAGTACAACTAAATTGGGCCTTCGAGTCAGATACTGTACATACTGTTCTTAGTGCCCCTATTTCTGTTAACTTTATTGTTTGAAAATTCTGTTCAATCTTTAACCATTTACCATGTGTTTACCTGAGTGGGTGTGTGACGGTGCCCCGTCCTACTGCGGTGATGCTGGCCAGTGTAACAGCGCTGAGTTGGTCACTGAACACATTAGTATAGAACCCTCCACAGGACAGACCAGAGTGGCTCTGACACACAGCTACAAAACCAGACGGGTAGCTGGGAAGGGTCAAGGTCAAGGCGACGGCTAGGTTAACCCATGTAGATTTAGAAATTAGAGATTTATTAAACCTCATTGTTGAGTTTAATTTTAGGAAGATGTTCCCTGCCCATTGCCCTGATTCCTTGCCTTCACAGATCTCAGACAACTGGTTTTTAGTTTCTCTCATATAGCTTTCCCATACCTAGTGCTGTCAGATCTGTGAAGATTAGTGAATGAGGTCAGTAGCGAAGTAACATCCTGGAATGAATCAGCTTTAGTTGGAAACGTGAGAAAGGATACTATAGGAAGGAGGAACCATCATTGATCCTGTAGTGTAGTTTCTGCCGCGGTGAATCCTGGTCCTCCTGGTTCACCTCTGGTATCTGAGGGTAAGGCCAGGTCTTGCCTCCTCCTCCGCTTCCTCCTCCTGTCTTCTTCTGGTGTTTAAAGTGTGGCTTGGCATCCCCATAGTGACGGAGGATGGGTGGTTTGTTCAGCCCACTCTCTGCCTGCTCCGTTGTCTGTTTTCTAAATGAAGTCATACTGTAATCATACACATGGACAAATTGGCACACTCAAAGTAATTGAAAAAGCCATTAGGGTGACATGGGGATATGTTGTGTTGCAGGAAAAGCTGTGGAAATATAATACAATATTGTAGGTACCAGCAGGGACGTGAACCCAGGTCGCTGGCATGAATGTCAAACATGCATCGCACCAATGCGATTAACCTGTTTTGGTGGGGATTATAACATGGCTAATAACATAGTGAGGGTTTCTACAACATAATAGAGTAGAATAGAAGTTCTTACATAGGTATCCTAGCCAGTTGCAGCCTCTCTACCACCCAATGACACAGCTTAGTCCACTGAGGTTCCTCATGGGTTGGCTCCTTAGGCTGGACGATCCAACCTGCATGTACCATACAATACAACTTTATTGTCCATATGCTACAGCGAATAATGGATATTTTTGTTCTGAACACTCCCCCACCACACAGTAAATAGAAGCACAGTGTCAAGCCGTAGTGCAGTCAGCGGCCCCTGAATGGAGAGCAATGTTGTGAGGTTAAGTGCATTGCTCAAGGGCACAATGTGGGTACACTAGATGTCCATCTACTACACACTAAGTCAAATGATATGATAACATGTGCCACTTAGCAAATTGTTTTTCATCCAAAGTTACGTGCAGTACAGTGAGCACATACATTTATTTTATGAGTGTGTGTTCCCTGCGGGAATTGAACATACGACCTTGGCTTTGGGTTCCAGCTGTGGCTCAGTTGCTAGAGCTGATAAAGCGAAGGCAGCACTACTACTGCTCTACACCGTACAGTTTTTATCATTATTTTTTTTTTAAACTAGGCTAGTCAGTTAATTAAGAACAAATTCTTATTTACAATGACGACCTACACCCCGGCCAAACCTGGACGACGCTGGGCCAATTGTGAGCCGCCAAATGGTACTCCCAATCACAATACCAGATTCGAACCAGGGTGTCTGTAGTGATGCCTCTAGCACTGAGATGCAGTGCCTTAGACCCTTTCGTCACTTGGGAGCCCCTAATCAGGTATATCGTCTGCATATAAATGTCTAGGAGTAACATAGTGTGTGTGATAATGTCCTACCTTGCTCTTCATAGGTTTTTGAAGAGATGGAGAAACTTATAGTTGTGGCCACATGAGCTGGAAGGAAATTGTTGAAAAACAGCTTGATGGGAATGTCATCTTGGATACAAAAGACACTAGTTTACATGTATTTCCTGAACACTAGTTTACATGTATTTCCTGAACACTAGTTTACATGTATTTCCTAAACACTAACCTACATGTATTTCCTGAACACTAGACTTCATGTATTTCCTGAACACTAGACTTCATGTATTTCCTGAACACTAACCTACATGTATTTCCTGAACACTAGACTTCATGTATTTCCTGAACACTAGACTTCATGTATTTCCTGAACACTAGACTTCATGTATTTCCTGAACACTAGACTTCATGTATTTCCTGAACACTAGTTTACATGTATTTCCTGAACACTAGACTTCATGTATTTCCTGAACACTAGATTACATGTATTTCCTGAACACTAGACTTCATGTATTTCCTGAACACTAGACTTCATGTATTTCCTGAACACTAGACTTCATGTATTTCCTGAACACTAGACTTCATGTATTTCCTGAACACTAGACTTCATGTATTTCCTGAACACTAGACTTCATGTATTTCCTGAACACTAGTTTACATGTATTTCCTGAACACTAGACTTCATGTATTTCCTGAACACTAGACTTCATGTATTTCCTGAACACTAGACTTCATGTATTGTTAAATGGTCACTTATAGGACTAAGGAGGAGCTTCAAGAGAAGCATCCACCCATTGTCTCAGTAATACCCATAATACCCCAGATGAGTGTGAGTGAATTATTAAGCAGGGAAAGTCAAAAGGCAGGAACTGGTTTTAACTGATTAACTGACTAAGGCCTTTTATAAACACCTGTGGCCTGTAGACCAACAATTTCTCTTGTAAACCAATGTAGCCTCTCCCACAAGCAGGAATGTCTTAAAATTTTGACAGCAATGACTTAATATAGGTGGTTTAATGTTTATGACCATTTTCATTACTTATCCCGGGTCTAAAGTAGCCATGGTGAGTTTGGTTAATTAAAGTAGATGGCCTGGGGAATTGTACTGTGTAAATGTGAGACTTTTTTCAAAGTCATAATTTGACTTCCTATTAAAAAAGATGTCAACTAATGCAGTGGGTGAGTGCTGACGAGTTCATGTTGAGGGTTCACCTTTTTGTGCATGGGAAACTGACGATCTTTTGCGCAAATTGGATTCTTGAGGCTGTCTCTCAGACCCATTTTCCACCTTGGACGGTTTCTGTTTTGTCTTTCTCTTTCCCGCCATCTGCCGAAGAGTCTCATCGAAATTCATGAAGCCCTTCGACTTGCGAGGTTTCCCGCCATCACCACTCCCGACACCCAACTTCCACGATGGTTTGACATAAACTGCCCCTGCGGTCAAATCCTTCCATGAGTAATTCAGAACGTTCACGAGGCCGTGTGGAATACATCCCTCCTCACTCCCTTCATACTGCAAAAGCACACTCCCCAACTCGCTCAACAACTGAGGGGCCATATGCTTGTATGCATCCATCGGGTCCATGTCATCCAACCAGTCTGCTGGCACGGCCGCGGCCTCCGGATTCCTCTCGTCACCACCCATGTCCAACGATCCGTTGATAGAGGGCCAGGTATCTGGTTTGCCAGTGGTAGAGGGTTTATTTTGCACTTTGTGTGCATTGTCTTCATTCTTTGCATCATATTTGTCATCGCTGTGAGCGCGTAGGCTATAAATTAGAATAGAAAGTATTGAAATAAAGATTTGTTTATTTATAAATAATAAGTCAAGCACACACAAAACAGACATATAATTCTGGCCTGGGCAACTCCAGTCCTCGGGGGTCTGATTGATGCCACACTTTTTCCCCAGCCCCGGCTAACACACCAGAATCCAATAATCAACTAATCATGTTATTCAGTTCAAAATGCAAGTAGTTAAATCAGCTGTGTTTGCTAGGGATAGAGGGAAAAGTGGTACACCAATCAGGCCCCCGATGACTGGAATTTCCCAGTCCAGCACGGTCTAATGTAACAGTGTAACTTTAGACCGTCCCCTCACCCATACCGGGGCGCGAACCGGGGACCCTCTGCACACATCAACAACAGTCACCCACGAAGCATCGTTACCCATCGCTCCACAAATGCCACAGCCCTTGCAGAGCAAGGGGAACCACTACTTCAAGGTATCAGAGCAAGTGACGTCACCGATTGAAACGCTATTTAGCGCAAACGCCGCTAACTAAGCTAGCCATTTCACATCCGTTACACTAACATGTATAAAGTCTATATGAGTTTAGCCTACCTTTTGATTGTTGCCAAGCGCACGCCCACATTTGCCAGATCAAAGCAATGCTCCAAGGGCATTCTGGGGCGCTTCCTATGTCCCTGTCCTGTTGGCTGAAGAAGTTGTGAAAATTATTATCCATTATCCCAGTTTCCTCTGTGGCATGATATAGTAATAATAAATAGTATATTTATTGGGTTACCTGATCAAAGAAATACAGAGGTCCGGGTCTAAAATCTGTCATCGTCATTTGCAAATAATTCCAGTCAGTTATGCACTCCATAAAAGTGTTGATTAACTCCCCACATGATCTACATCTGGTGTTAAAAAACAAACATTTGAATCCCAGTAGAATCTCTAAGCTTGCACTGGGTGCCTGAATAATGTTCGACAATCCACCTCCGCGTTCATCTACTGTAAATGTAACCTTTATCCCTTTGAGTTTGCTGAAGCTTGTTGCTTGGATACACACACTGAGCCCGGCCCGTCTCCAAATGAGTTTACGCACCAGAAATGATCGACTCATGGCAACAATCTGAAAGCATAACACCGACAATACAAACCACGGCTTCTAAAAATAGATTGCGGCTTGAGCGCTTGATATTTTGCAAAAACGAGTAATGCGGCACAAGGTGGTCGCGGTCACCCAGTGCGCAGAGCGAGCGCAGTAACTTGAGATGAAAGGCTTGGGGACATAATTGGATGAGAATTGTTTACAGAGAAAGTGGTTATTCGATTCTGGCCTGCTTCCGTTATGGACCATTTGCTGAGTGAGGAGATCAGTAGTGTTCCCATGCCAGGCTATTGACTCATGATTTATATTTTATGTAGCCTTTTAAATGGTTGCTTTTCTTATTGTTTATACATGTCTAATAATGTTATATTGAGCAACTAGTGTCACTGTGTCGATTTGTGTCGATTTGTAAATGACAACGTGATCATCTATTTGACTTAGATTATACATAATATTTCCTCTCCTACTATAACCTTGAAATAGGCCTATTATGATGGAGACAAACAGCCTCAATAAAAGTTAGTAGCATATACTTTCCAGAGTTTAAGCACTACGCTCCTATCTTGTCACTTGAGAAATAAAGATAGGACGGGCTTAGTTTTCTCTATTGAGGTCAAGCAGCTGCACAAAGTGCCTAATAGCTCATTATTGGCTCAGCTGCCTGTCTGCCTCGAGCACAGTTTCAGAATGTGGCCACTGGAGGCTCCCAGCAGTTTATGCGTCACTTCATTCCGAACGCCGATGATGGCGGAGCTCGAGATAGTGCAGCCTGAACCGGAGGCGCCCGAAGTTCTCAATGGGGACGCCGACGAAAACGAAGCGAAAGAGGACGCGGAGCCCTCGGAAACAGGGAAGAAAAAGAGAAGAAAAAAGAAGAAGAAGAAGACCGCAGTCCCAGGTAAGAAAGAATGCATGATAGTGAGAATAAATTCCCGTTTTGGACATAGCGCATTATTGTGCCACAGCGTAAAAAGACCGGTAAAAATGAGACGCGTGGGACTTTACTACCTGTCAGAAAGTGATAACGTTCTGCCGCAGCTGTCAAGGCTGTCCCGCGCCTGGATGTGAACGGGTACCGGTGCCGTTATGAGGGCTAAAGGGGAGAAGCACATCTGGAAACGGGACAATGCCCCCCTCGAGGCTTGAAATCGCTTCTTCTATTGGTTTAATGGAATGCTGTCAAATTCGAAAATTGAAGAATGTTGCAGCGATAAGATGACAGTCATATCACAGGACTTTTCGGCACTTGTCTTCTTTGCATGATAAAAGAGGTCCACTAGGGAGAAAAGAAAACAAATCTTTAGCACTAAATTAATTGCTGACAAAACTATGTGACAAGCATAGGCTATACCTTGTCTTGTAAAAAACACATGTGAGCTTGAGATTATTTTCTGGTGTGTGTTAAACTATGTATCTATATAGTCCTGTTTCTGAAGGGCTATAGATGGCATGGCATAATGCTGCAGGGTACCTACATATGCCCTTGGGATATTGATTCCAGGTATAGATACAAATTATGCATTGCTCCTGCCAAGTTCTGTTCACATTAGATGCACTTTCTCAAAATGTATCAATTTACCCACTTTAAGTGTGTGTGTGTGTGTGTGTGTGTGTGTGTGTGTGTGTGTGTGTGTGTTGTGCACACACGTGCATTTGGGTATGTGTGTGTGTTGCATGTGTGTGTGTATTGCATGTGTGTGTGTGTGTGTTGCATGTGTGTGTGTGTGTGTGGCATGTGTGTGTGTTGCACGTGTGTGTGTGTGTGTGTGTGTGTGTGTGTGTGTGTGTGTGTGTGTGTGTTTGATTGTGTGCGTGTATGACTTTGCAGCAGGGACAAATGAGTCTGAGGGGGATGGAGATACGGGAGGAGGTGTTGGTGATGTGACGAAACAGTTGGAGCAGCAAGCCCTGCCCGAGGACATAGATAAGGAGGATGATGGAGAGGAGGGTATGAGTCTATGACTTCATCATCATCTTCGTTCACCATTGTCCTTCTCATACTCAAACTCAACATGTGACCTGCGACATGAGTTTGGTGTCATTTAGTGTGGTGCGTTCAACAACGAGCTACATCACCTGCTAGCATTCTAGTGGCCAACGTGACTGACTGAACCACTTCTCAGTTCCTCTTTTACTTTATCATCCTAATCGTTCTCGTTCGGATCTCCAAGTCCCGATTTGGCCCTTAATAAACCTAAACAAATGTATAATTTGACCTGCGACGTGAGTTGGCGTCTGCTGCTGCCCATTACAGTAACTTCTTAAGTGCGAACAGTTAACTAAATGCGACGTGAGTTGTGACTGAAAACGTTATGTCACGTTCGGTTAAAGAGAATCCAAAAATGTGTGTTTTTTCGACAGATGGAGAAGAGGGTGAAAACTCCGCAGGGAAGAAGAAGAAGAAGAAGAAGAAGAATAATAAGAAGGGAGGTGAGTTTGTTGTCGTAATCGTACTTGGCGTGGTTTCTCCCTCTGCATGGTTTGACTTCCTTTTGTTACCACTTCAGAACCTTCAATGGTTTTTACAGATGAAAACTGTGTGTGTATGTCTCGACTTGATTCGTCATTTTGCTTGAGAAGAGGTTTCCCCAACTAGACTTTTGCTGCACCTGTGATAAGAGTGCATTCGGAAAAGTATTCAGACCTGTGAACTTTTTCCACATTTTGTTACATTACAGCCTTATTCTGAAATTGATGAAATATATATTTTTTAACCCCTCTCATCAATCTGCACACAAAACCCCATAATGACAGAGCAAAAACAGGGTTTTAGAAAATGTTGCAAATCTATTCAAAATATATAAAACTGAAATATCACATTTACGTAAGTATTTAGATCCGTGTTAAATATTAAGGTTAGGGTTAGTTATATACATGGTGTTATACAGGTTAGGGTTAGTTATATACATGGTGTTATACAGGTTAGGGTTAGTTATATACATGGTGTTATACAGGTTAGGGTTAGTTATATACATGGTGTTATACAGGTTAGGGTTAGGGTTAGTTATATACATGGTGTTATACAGGTTAGGGTTAGTTATATACATGGTGTTATACTGGTTAGGGTTAGGGTTAGTTATATACATGGTGTTATACAGGTTAGGGTTAGTTATATACATGGTGTTATACAGGTTAGGGTTAGTTATATACATGGTGTTATACAGGTTAGGGTTAGTTATATACATGGTGTTATACAGGTTAGGGTTATGGTTTATACATGGTGTTATACTGGTTAGGGTTAGTTATATACATGGGTTATTAGGGTTAGTTATACATGGTGTTATACTGGTTAGGGTTAGTTATATACATGGTGTTATACAGGTTAGGGTTAGTTATATACATGGTGTTATACAGGTTAGGGTTAGTTATATACATGGTGTTATACAGGTTAGGGTTAGTTATATACATGGTGTTATACAGGTTAGGGTTAGTTATATACATGGTGTTATACTGGTTAGGGTTAGTTATATACATGGTGTTATACTGGTTAGGGTTAGGGTTAGTTATATACATAGTGTTCTACAGGTTAGGGTTAGTTATATACATGGTGTTATACAGGTTAGGGTTAGGGTTAGTTATATACATGGTGTTATACAGGTTAGGGTTAGTTATATACATGGTGTTATACAGGTTAGGGTTAGTTATATACATGGTGTTATACAGGTTAGGGTTAGTTATATACATGGTGTTATACAGGTTAGGGTTAGTTATATACATGGTGTTATACTGGTTAGGGTTAGGGTTAGTTATATACATGGTGTTATACAGGTTAGGGTTAGTTATATACATGGTGTTATACTGGTTAGGGTTAGTTATATACATGGTGTTATACTGGTTAGGGTTAGTTATATACATGGTGTTATACAGGTTAGGGTTAGTTATATACATGGTGTTATACAGGTTAGGGTTAGTTGGTTAGGGTTAGTTATATACATGGTGTTATACAGGTTAGGGTTAGTTATATACATGGTGTTATACAGGTTAGGGTTAGTTATATACATGGTGTTATACTGGTTAGGGTTAGTTATATACATGGTGTTATACTGGTTAGGGTTAGTTATATACATGGTGTTATACTGGTTAGGGTTAGTTATATACATGGTGTTATACAGGTTAGGGTTAGTTATATACATGGTGTTATACTGGTTAGGGTTAGTGGGTTAGGGTTAGGGTTAGTTATATACATGGTGTTATACTGGTTAGGGTTAGGGTTAGTTATATACATGGTGTTATACTGGTTAGGGTTAGGGTTAGTTATATACATGGTGTTATACAGGTTAGGGTTAGTTATATACATGGTGTTATACTGGTTAGGGTTAGTTATATACATGGTGTTATACTGGTTAGGGTTAGTTATATACATGGTGTTATACAGGTTAGGGTTAGGGTTAGTTATATACATGGTGTTATACAGGTTAGGGTTAGTTATATACATGGTGTTATA
>NC_056447.1:50674358-50751858 GCF_018296145.1 Oncorhynchus tshawytscha | reverse complement strand
CTGTCTGTCCTTGTTCCTGTCCGTACCTGTCTGTCCCTGTCTGCCTGGTCTGTCCCTGTCCGTACCTGTCTGTCCCTGTCTGTCTCTGTCCCTGTCTGCCTGGTCTGTCCCTGTCTGCCTGGTCTGTACCTGTCTGCCTGGTCTGTACCTGTCTGTACCTGTCTGTCCCTGTCTGCCTGGACTGTCCCTGTCTGTCCCTGTTCCTGTCTGTCCCTGTCTGTACCTGTCTGTCCCTGTACCTGTCTGTCCCTGTCTGTCCCTGTCGGTACCTGTCTGTCCCTGTCGGTACCTGTCTGTCCCTGTCTGTCCCTGTCTGTACCTGCCGGTCCCTGTCTGTACCTGTCGGTCCCTGTCTGTACCTGTCGGTCCCTGTCTGTCACTGTCTGTCCCTGTCTGCCTGGTCTGTCCCTGTCTGCCTGGTCTGTACATGTCTGTCCCTGTCTGTCCCTGTCTGCCTGGTCTGTACATGTCTGTCCCTGTCTGTCTCTGTCTGCCTGGTCTGTACATGTCTGTCCCTGTCTGTACCTGTCTGCCTGGTCTGTCCCTGTCTGTCCCTGTCTGCCTGGTCTGTACATGTCTGTCCCTGTCTGTCCCTGTCTGCCTGGTCTGTACATGTCTGTCCCTGTCTGTACCTGTCTGCCTGGTCTGTCCCTGTGTGTCCCTGTCTGTACCTGTCTGTCCCTGTGTGTCCCTGTCTGTACCTGTCTGTCCCTGTGTGTCCCTGTCTGTACCTGTCTGTCCCTGTGTGTCCCTGTCTGCCTGGTCTGTCCCTGTCCCTGTGTGTCAGTGAACGACTGGAGGACTGCAGTAGGAGGCTGATCAAAGAGAACGGTCTGAAGGCTGGCCTGGCATTCCCCACAGGCTGCTCAATCAACCATGTTGCTGCCCACTACACTCCTAATGCTGGTGACCCCACAGTCCTGCAGTACAACGACGTCTGCAAGATAGACTTCGGCACGCACATCAACGGTCAGTGAGTTCAGTTTCAGTTCCGTCTGTAGTTTGGTTTTGTGTTACTTCAATCAATCAATCAATCAAATAAAATGTATTTATATAAATAGACTGGCAGGCACATCAATGGTCAACACTGGCACTGAGTTCTGTCAATCAATCAAATATTTTTAGAAAGACTTATTTTTTTATTTTTTACATCAGCAGGGGTGTCACAAAGAGCTTTACAGTTACCTGGGCTAATGTCTGTACCTGGTGTCACAAAGAGCTTTACAGTTACCTGGGCTAATGTCTGTACCTGGTGTCACAGGGCTTTACAGTTACCTGGGCTAATGTCTGTACCTGGTGTCACAGGGCTTTACAGTTACCTGGGCTAATGTCTGTACCTGGTGTCACAGGGCTTTACAGTTACCTGGGCTAATGTCTGTACCTGGTGTCACAGGGCTTTACAGTTACCTGGGCTAATGTCTGTATCTGGTGTCACAAAGAGCTTTACAGTTACCTGGGCTAATGTCTGTACCTGGTGTCACAGGGCTTTACAGTTACCTGGGCTAATGTCTGTATCTGGTGTCACAGGGCTTTACAGTTACCTGGGCTAATGTCTGTACCTGGTGTCACAATGTGCTTTACAGTTACCTGGGCTAATGTCTGTATCTGGTGTCACAGGGCTTTACAGTTACCTGGGCTAATGTCTGTACCTGGTGTCACAGGGCTTTACAGTTACCTGGGCTAATGTCTGTATCTGGTGTCACAGGGCTTTACAGTTACCTGGGCTAATGTCTGTATCTGGTGTCACAAAGGGCTTTACAGTTACCTGGGCTAATGTCTGTATCTGGTGTCACAAAGGGCTTTACAGTTACCTGGGCTAATGTCTGTATCTGGTGTCACAGGGCTTTACAGTTACCTGGGCTAATGTCTGTATCTGGTGTCACAGGGCTTTACAGTTACCTGGGCTAATGTCTGTATCTGGTGTCACAGGGCTTTACAGTTACCTGGGCTAATGTCTGTATCTGGTGTCACAGGGCTTTACAGTTACCTGGGCTAATGTCTGTATCTGGTGTCACAGGGCTTTACAGTTACCTGGGCTAATGTCTGTATCTGGTGTCACAGGGCTTTACAGTTACCTGGGCTAATGTCTGTACCTGGTGGCACTTGCATTCTACAGCAGTAATAGTCAATCCGCAATACTGAATGTTTTTGATCCAGCATTTTAATGCTGTTACACCTGACTCAACTAATCAACTGACCTTCAACCTCTTGATGAGCTGAATCAGGTGTTTAACTGCTGAACTGGGACCAAACCCTGCAGTAGTGCAGATCTACAAGGATCACTATTTTAAAGTCTTCCTTTATCTTGTAGGACTTTATTTAGACATTACATATTAAAATAGAGCTGTAATGATCTGATAGATTGTAATCACACTTCTGACCCATACTTTTGTAAATACCACCTAAAACAGGAAGGTGAGATCAAACGTTACGTCATGTCGTTGCACTTGGCTGATATTCATGATGTCTGTGTTCCAGGTCGAATCATTGACTGTGCCTTCACCGTGACCTTTAACCCAAAGTACGACAGATTACTGGAGGCTGTGAGAGATGCTACCAACACAGGCATCAGGGTAAAACAACCCATTTATCCATCCATGCACTATGACTTTGGTTCCCATTGTTCAGTGGGTTAGACTAGAGCATGTAAAAAAAAAGAAGACCCTTCCTTTCAGCCAATCATCAGGTTTAAATGGACATTTTGACTATGGCCCCTCCCACTCCAGGTTAGAGTGGTTATAGTTGTTGACAGATGAAGAAGTAAGTTTGGCTTGCGACCAAGTTATCAGTGTGTTTTACTTCTATGATGTGTGTGTGTGTGTGTGTGTGTGTGGTGGTGACCAAGAGATAACACACCTCTGGATATGGACGCATCTGCCTGGTTCTTGCCGGGCCTTCTGTAGTGGGGTCAGACCAAAGTAGGCCATCTGTAGTGAGGTCAGACCAAAGTAGACCATCTGTAGTGGGGTCAGACCAAAGTAGACCATCTGTAGTGAGGTCAGACCAAAGTAGACCATCTGTAGTGGGGTCAGACCAAAGTAGACCATCTGTAGTTGGGTCAGACCAAAGTAGACCATCTGTAGTGGGGTCAGACCAAAGTAGACCATCTGTAGTGGGGTCAGACCAAAGTAGACCATCTGTAGTGGGGTCAGACCAAAGTAGACCTTCTGTAGTGGGGTCAGACCAAAGTAGACCTGTAGTGGGGTCAGACCAAAGTAGACCATCTATAGTGGGGTCAGACCAAAGTAGACCGTCTGTAGTGGGGTCAGACCAAAGTAGACCTGTAGTGGGGTCAGACCAAAGTAGACCTGTAGTGGGGTCAGACCAAAGTAGACCTGTAGTGGGGTCAGACCAAAGTAGACCTTTAGTGGGGTCAGACCAAAGTAGACCGTCTGTAGTGGGGTCAGACTAAAGTAGACCTGTAGTGGGGTCAGACCAAAGTAGACCTGTAGTGGGGTCAGACCAAAGTAGACCTGTAGTGGGGTCAGACCAAAGTAGACCGTCTGTAGTGGGGTCAGACCAAAGTAGACCTGTGGTGGGCTCAGACCAAAGTAGATTGTCTTTAGTGGGGTCAGACCAAAGTAGACCTGTAGTGAGGTCTGACCAAAGTAGACCTTCTGTAGTGGGGTCAGACCAAAGTAGCCCTGTAGTGGGGTCAGACCAAAGTAGACCTTTTGTAGTGGGGTCAGACCAAAGTAGACCTGTAGTGGGTCAGACCAAAGTAGACCTGTAGTGGGGTCAGACCAAAGTAGACCTGTAGTGGGGTCAGACCAAAGTAGACCGTCTGTAGTGGGGTCAGACTAAAGTAGACCTGTAGTGGGGTCAGACCAAAGTAGACCTGTAGTGGGGTCAGACCAAAGTAGACCGTCTGTAGTGGGGTCAGACAAAAGTAGACCAGTAGTGGGGTCAGACCAAAGTAGATTGTCTTTAGTGGGGTCAGACCAAAGTAGACCTGTAGTGAGGTCTGACCAAAGTAGACCTGTAGTGGGGTCAGACAAAAGTAGACCTGTAGTGGGGTCAGACCAAAGTAGATTGTCTTTAGTGGGGTCAGACCAAAGTAGACCTGTAGTGAGGTCTGACCAAAGTAGACCTGTAGTGGGGTCAGACCAAAGTAGACCTGTAGTGGGGTCAGACCAAAGTAGACCATCTGTAGTGGGGTCAGACCAAAGTAGACCTTCTGTAGAGGGGTCAGACCAAAGTAGACCGCCTGTAGTGGGGTCAGACCAAAGTAGACCGCCTGTAGTGGGGTCAGACCAAAGTAGACCGTCTGTAGTGGGGTCAGACCAAAGTAGACCGTCTGTAGTGGGGTCAGACCAAAGTAGACCTTCTGTAGTGGGGTCAGACCAAAGTAGACCATCTGTAGTGGGGTCAGACCAAAGTAGACCGTCTGTAGTGGGGTCAGACCAAAGTAGACCTGTAGTGGGGTCAGACCAAAGAAGACCTTCTGTAGTGGGGTCAGACCGAAGTAGACCGTCTGTAGTGGGGTCAGACCAAAGTAGACCGTCTGTAGTGGGGTCAGACCAAAGTAGACCTTCTGTAGTGGGGTCAGACCAAAGTAGACCGTCTGTAGTGGGGTCAGACCAAAGTAGACCTTCTGTAGTGGGGTCAGACCAAAGTAGACCTGTAGTGGGGTCAGACCAAAGAAGACCTTCTGTAGTGGGGTCAGACCGAAGTAGAGCCAGCATTAAGTCACATCTACAGCCAACTGCTGAGACGACTCTAGCTAGCTGTTTTTACAGTGCACGCAACATCAGGGTTGTGTGTTTGACTCCCGCATGGGCCACATAATACTGAATATATCTGTTAATGTTGACAGTTCTGTAATCCGCTTTGGATAAAAGCTTCTGCTAAATGACCATATTTTGGATGCTAGCTAACATCCTAAGAGGATATGTGATGTAACTCTCACTCCCCACTCGTCTGATAATGAGCTCTGCAGAGATGGTTGGTTGATGTTTGCTTGTGTAACTGTCAACTCATGTCTATTTTGTGACCCCTGTGGAGAGAGCTTGTGTAACTGTCAACTGTTTTCTGTGCCAGTGTGCGGGGATAGATGTGCGTCTGTGTGACGTGGGTGAAACCATCCAGGAGGTCATGGAGTCTTATGAGGTGGAGATAGATGGGAAAACATACCAAGGTATCTCTCTCTCTCTCTCTCTCTCTCTCTCTCTCTCTCTCTCTCTCTCTCTCTCTCTCTCTCTCTCTCTCTCTCTCTCTAATATATATATATTACTGTATGTATATACACATGCCTTGCAAAAGTATTCATCCCCCTTGGCGTTTTTCCTATTGTGTTGCATTACAACCTGTAATTTAAATAGATATTTATTTGGATTTCATGTAATGGACAGACACAAAATAGTCCAAATTGGTGAAGTGAAATTTAAAAAAATAACTTGTTAAAAAAAGAAGAAGAAAGAAAAGGTGTAAACTGTTGGAACCCATCGAACAGGAAGGAGCTGGAGCAGTGTATGTACACTTCTGACTTCAACTGTATATACACATAGATATATTACTGTGTGTGTATATATACACATAGATATATTACTGTGTGTGTATATATATAGATATATTACTGTGTGTGTATATATATAGATATATTACTGTGTGTGTGTACACATAGATATATTACTGTGTGTGTACACTTCTGACTTCAACTGTATATACACATAGATATATTACTGTGTGTGTATATATATAGATATATTACTGTGTGTGTGTATACATAGATATATTACTGTGTGTGTGTATATATAGATATATTACTGTGTGTGTATATATATAGATATATTACTGTGTGTGTATATATATAGATATATTACTGTGTGTGTATATATATAGATATATTACTGTGTGTGTATATATATAGATATATTACTGTGTGTGTGTACACATAGATATATTACTGTGTGTGTGTATATATAGATATATTACAGTATGTGTATATATATAGATATATTACTGTGTGTGTATATATATAGATATATTACTGTGTGTGTGTACACATAGATATATTACTGTGTGTGTGTATATATATATATAGATATATTACTGTGTGTGTATATATATAGATATATTACTGTGTGTGTATATATATATAGATATATTACTGTGTGTGTATATATATAGATATATTACTGTGTGTGTGTACACAGATATATTACTGTGTGTGTGTATATATATATAGATATATTACAGTATGTGTATATATATCTTACTCTCATATATATATATATATATATTTATATATATATATATATATATATATATATATATATATATATATATATATATATGAGATTACGATATATTATTGTGTGTGTATGTACAGTTGAAGTCGGAAGTCATTGAAGTGGTTTTTCAACCACTCCACAAATTTCTTGATAAAGGAACTATAGTTTTGGAAAGTCGGTTAGGACATCTACTTCGTGCATGACACAAGTAATTTTTCCAACAACTGTTTACAGACAGATTATTTCACATATAACTCACTGTATCACAATTTCAGTGGGTCAAAAGTTACACTAAGTTGACTGTGCCTTTAAACAGCTTGGAAAATTACAGAAAATTATGTAATGGCTTCTGATAGGCTAATTGACATCATTTGAGTCAATTGAAGGTATACCTGTGAATGTATTTCAAGGCCTACCTTCAAACTCAGTGCCTCTTAGCTTGACATCATGGGAAAATCAAAAGAAATCTGCCAAGACCTCAGAAAAACAATTGTAGACCTCCACAAGTCTGGTTCATCCTTGGGAGCAATTTCCAAACGCCTGAAGGTACCACGTTCATCTGTACAAACAATAGTACGCAAGTATTAACACCATGGGACCACGCACCCATCACACCGCTCAGGAAGGAGACGTGTTCTGTCTCCTAGAGATGAACGTACTTTGGTGCGAAAGTGCAAATCAATCCCAGAACAACAGCAAAGGACCTTGTGAAGATGCTGGAGGAAACAGGTACAAAAGTATCTATATCCATAGTAAAACGAGTCCTATATCGACATAACCTGAAAGGCCGCTCAGCAAGGAAGAAGCCACTGCTCCAAAACCGCCATAAAAAAGCCAGACTATGGTTTGCAACTGCACGTGGGGACAAAGATCGTACTTTTTGGAGAAATGTCCTCTGGTCTGAAAGAAGAATAGAACCGTTTGGCCATAATGACCCTCGTTATGTTTGGAGGAAAAAGGGTGAGGCTTGCAAGCCTAAGAACACCATCCCAACCGTGAAGCACCGGGGTGGCAGAATCATGTTGTGGGGGTGCTTTGCTGCAGGAGGGACTGGTGCACTTCACAAAATAGATGGCATCATGAGGAGGACAATTATGTGGATATATTGAAGCAACATCTCAAGATATCAGTGAGGAACCCAATCATACTTCCAAAGTTGTGGCAAATGGCTTAAGGACAACAAAGTCAATCCTATAGAAATGTGATGAAAGAAATAAAAGCTGAAATAAATCATTATCTCTACTATTATTCTGACATTTCACATTCTTAAAATAAACTGGTGACCCTAACTGACCTAAGACAGGGAATTTTTACTAGGATAAAATGTCAGGAATTGTGACAAACTGAGTTTAAATGTTTTTTTGCCTAAGGTGTATGTATTTTTGCCTAATAAATACATATATATATATATATTTCTTAATTTTTTTCCTATGTAGTAAAGCCAATCAGGAACCTCAATGGCCACTCCATCGGCCAGTACAGGATACATGCAGGCAAGACTGTCCCCATCGTCAAGGGAGGAGAAGCTACCAGAATGGAGGTGGGTACTGACTGGTGACTGACTGAGTACTGTCTGGTGACTGACTGGGTACTGTCTGGTGACTGAGTATTGACTGGTGACTGACTGAGTACTGACTGGTGACTGAGTACTGACTGGTGACTGAGTACTGACTGGTGACTGACCGGGTACTGTCTGGTGACTGAGTACTGACTGGGTACTGAGTACTGACTGGTGACTGACCGGGTAATGTCTGGTGACTGAGTACTGACTGGTGACTGACTGGGTACTGTCTGGTGACTGACTGAGTACTGATTGGGTACTGTCTGATGACTGACTGAGTATTGACTGGTGACTGACTGGGTACTGTCTGGTGACTGAGTACTGACTGGGTACTGACTGGGTACTGTCTGGTGACTGAGTACTGACTGGGTACTGACTGGGTACTGTCTGGTGACTGAGTACTGACTGGGTACTGTCTGGTGACTGAGTACTGATTGGGTACTGTCTGGTGACTGAGTATTGACTGGTGACTGACTGGTGACTGACTGGGTACTGATTGGGTACTGTCTGGGTACTGACTGGTGACTGACTGGGTACTGTCTGGTGACTGAGTACTGACTGGGTACTGATTGGTTACTGTCTGGTGACTGACTGAGTATTGACTGGTGACTGACTGGGTACTGATTGGGTACTGTCTGGGTACTGACTGGTGACTGACTGGGTACTGTCTGGTGACTGAGTATTGACTGGTGACTGACTGGGTACTGTCTGGTGACTGACTGAGTATTGACTGGTGACTGACTGGGTACTGTCTGGGTACTGTCTGCTGACTGAGTACTGACTGGGTACTGACTGGTGACTGAGTACTGACTGGGTACTGACTGGGTACTGATTGGGTACTGTCTGGGTACTGACTGGTGACTGACTGGGTACTGTCTGGTGATTGAGTACTGACTGGGTACTGATTGGTTACTGTCTGGTGACTGACTGAGTATTGACTGGTGACTGACTGGGTACTGATTGGGTACTGTCTGGGTACTGACTGGGTACTGATTGGTTACTGTCTGGTGACTGACAGGGTACTGTCTGGCGACTGAGTACTGACAGGGTACTGTCTGGTGACTGACAGGGTACTGTCTGGTGACTGACAGGGTACTGTCTGGTGACTGACAGGTTACTGTCTGGTGACTGACAGGGTACTGTCTGGTGACTGACCGGGTACTGTCTGGTGACTGACAGGGTACTGTCTGGCGACTGAGTACTGACAGGGTACTGTCTGGTGACTGAGTACTGACTGGGTACTGATTGGTTACTGTCTGGTGACTGACAGGTTACTGTCTGGTGACTGACAGGGTACTGTCTGGTGACTGACAGGTTACTGTCTGGTGACTGACAGGGTACTGTCTGGTGACTGACCGGGTACTGTCTGGTGACTGACAGGGTACTGTCTGGCGACTGAGTACTGACAGGGTACTGTCTGGTGACTGAGTACTGACTGGGTACTGATTGGTTACTGTCTGGTGACTGACTGAGTACTGTCTGGTTACTGTCTGGTGACTGACAGGGTACTGTCTGGCGACTGAGTACTGACAGGGTACTGCCTGGTGACTGACAGGTTACTGTCTGGTGACTGACAGGGTACTGTCTGGTGACTGACCGGGTACTGTCTGGTGACTGACAGGGTACTGTCTGGCGACTGAGTACTGACAGGGTACTGTCTGGTGACTGAGTACTGACTGGGTACTGATTGATTACTGTCTGGTGACTGACTGAGTACTGATTGGGTACTGTCTGGTGACTGACAGGGTACTGTCTGGTGACTGACCGGGTACTGTCTGGTGACTGACAGGGTACTGTCTGGTGACTGACAGGGTACTGTCTGGTGACTGACAGGGTACTGTCTGGTGACTGACAGGGTACTGTCTAGCGACTGACCGGGTACTGTCTGGTGACTGACCGGGTACTGTCTGGTGACTGACCGGGTACTGTCTGGTGACTGACCGGGTACTGTCTGGGTACTGTCTAGCGACTGACCGGGTACTGTCTAGCACCTGACCGGGTACTGTCTGGCGACTGACCGGGTACTGTCTAGCGACTGACCGGGTACTGTCTGGTGACTGACCGGGTACTGTCTGGTGACTGACCGGGTACTGTCTAGCAACTGACTAGAGACTGACTGATGATTAGGGCTCCCGAGTGACACAGTGGTCTAAGACACTGCATCTCAATGTAAGAGGCGTCACTGCAGTACTTGGTTCGAATCCAGGCTGCATCACATCCAGTCATGATTGGGAGTCCCATAGGGCGGCGCACAATATGCCCAGTGTCGTCCTGGTTTGGCCGGGGTCGACCATCATTGTAAATAAGAATTTGTTCTTAACTGACTCAATAAAGGTTTGAAAAAAAGACTGCGTGCTGACTGGTGGCGTCTTTTGCTCATTTGAACAGAGGCCTTTTCAGATGTTACCTCAGTACAATGATGTTAAACTTCTTCTTCTTCTCTTCTTTTTTTCCATCATGTCCGCAACAACATACTCAAGGTACACATCTCCTCTCTTGCAGGTTCATTCTGTTCAAGTGAAATTATATATACAAATAATAAAATCCTAGAGTAGCCTATAAATACAACCCTTAAGGAAGTGTAATAGCGAGAACATCTCTATAGAGTTACAAGGTGTTGAGATCAGCTCAGATTAACATCTCACACGTATAAACATACATACACACGCACACACACACACTCCAACACCTCCTTAGTCGTCTCCTTCAGTTCTTTAATTACACTTTTAGTCACATTATTGCACCTTTAAAATCACATTATTACACTTATAAGCACATTACCACCTGGAAGCATCAAGTAGCAATTATATCTCTAAACACGTCGAGTTCTCACCACTCAAAGTCAATTAATGACCAGTTCACTCACTAAAGGAGATATCGCCTAGACACCTGCCACATATCTTTAGAGATACCTAGATACCTGCTACATATCTTTAGAGATACCTAGATACCTGATACATATCTTTAGAGATACCTAGACACCTGCCACATATCTTTAGAGATACCTAGATACCTGATACATATCTTTAGAGATACCTAGATACCTGAGGATCTAAATATATTGCCCAGGTAAGGACCATATTGGTGAGGTCACAGACGTCAATTAGCCTGGTACCAGATTTGTCTGTGCTGTTTTGCCAACTCCTAAGGTGTGAGAATGACCACATTTGTTGGTAAGACAGCACAAACAGATCCGGGGTTTCAGGCTAAAGGTCCGTAGTTTATTAACCACCCACCCTGACACACACAGCTGCGATGCTTAACTCCATTTGGACAGAATTGAACATTTTAATTGGCGGGCTGCTGAGTGGTACGTTTTGCTGATGTTTTCAGCTAAGCCAGGAAGGGATGGATGAAGTTGCTGATGTGCCAGGTTAGAAGGTTTTATATTTAGCTGGAGTGAGTGGTGTTGGGTTAGGGCCATTACCCTCTTTGTATGTGTGTGTGTGTGTGTGTGTGTGTGTGTGTGTGTGTGTGTGTGTGTGCAGGCTTGCTTGCTTGCCAGCATGTGTGTGTGTGATCTCTGTTCTGCTGGAGTGTCAGCAGGGTGTGCCGAGAGGCTGCTCTCACTGGGGTGGAGTGTCAGCAGGGCGTGCCGAGAGGCTGCTCTCACTGAGGTGGAGTGTCAGCAGGGCGTGCCGAGAGGCTGCTCTCACTGAGGTGGAGTGTCAGCAGGGCGTGCCGAGAGGCTGCTCTCACTGAGGTGGAGTGTCAGCAGGGCGTGCCGAGAGGCTGCTCTCACTGGGGTGGAGTGTCAGCAGGGCGTGCCGAGAGGCTGCTCTCACTGAGGTGGAGTGTCAGCAGGGCGTGCCGAGAGGCTGCTCTCACTGAGGTGGAGTGTCAGCAGGGCGTGCCGAGAGGCTGCTCTCACTGGGGTGGAGTGTCAGCAGGGCGTGCCGAGAGGCTGCTCTCACTGAGGTGGAGTGTCAGCAGGGCGTGCCGAGAGGCTGCTCTCACTGGGGTGGAGTGTCAGCAGGGCGTGCCGAGAGGCTGCTCTCACTGAGGTGGAGTGTCAGCAGGGCGTGCCGAGAGGCTGCTCTCACTGGGGTGGAGTGTCAGCAGGGCGTGCCGAGAGGCTGCTCTCACTGGGGTGGAGTGTCAGCAGGGCGTGCCGAGAGGCTGCTCTCACTGAGGTGGAGTGTCAGCAGGGCGTGCCGAGAGGCTGCTCTCACTGGGGTGGAGTGTCAGCAGGGCGTGCCGAGAGGCTGCTCTCACTGGGGTGGAGTGTCAGCAGAGCGTGCCGAGAGGCTGCTCTCACTGGGGTGGAGTGTCAGCAGAGCGTGCCGAGAGGCTGCTCTCACTGAGTAATTATCTAAGCAGAGAGGAAGGGTGTCAGTGTTATCAGCTAATACCACAGGGTCTTGAATCACCACCACCTGATATGGTGCTTTTCCATTGAGACTTACCCCCACACCAGTGGGTCGGGTCGGACTTACCATTGCTTAATGGTACACTATAAGAACACTATAAGAGATTAAATAGTTACTGTAATGAACACTATAAGAGATGAGTTACTGTATTGAACACTATAAGGGAGGAGTTACTGTAATGAACACTATAAGGGAGGAGTTACTGTAATGAACACTATAAGGGAGGAGTTACTGTAATGAACACTATAAGGGAGGAGTTACTGTAATGAACACTATAAGAGATAAAGAGTTACTGTAATGAACACTATAAGAGATAAGAGTTACTGTAATGAACACTATAAGAGATGAAATAGTTACTGTAATGACATCAGCATTTATAGAATCCTCTGGAAAACCAATTGCTCATCTATGATGTTGATTCTTGTAAAAAGGAAAAATATAATCTCTAAACATCTACATTCGTTACCAGAAGGATTTCAATGACGTAAAAAAAAATGCTGTGAGTTTCTTTCCCTTTTTCCTTCTGCCAATAAAGGCTTTCAGTTTCAAGGACTTTGGTCTTATGTAAGTTGCAGATGGATTACGGTCAATCAGTTGTTTCTAGGATCTGCTGAGTTTTCGGTGTCCTCCTCTACCCTTCTGCTCTACAGGAAGGTGAGGTGTACGCAATCGAGACGTTTGGCAGCACTGGGAGGGGAGCTGTTCACGGTGACATGGACTGCTCGCATTACATGAAAAACTTCAACGTTGGACACGTGCCAATAAGGTCGGTCGCTCGGTTCGGTCGGCGCTCACTGAGTGTGAGCCTCACCTGATTTTAATGCTGAATGATAATACTGAACATCGATGCTAAGTAGAAATCTATACTGTAGATGTCATTCTGTTCACCATCGAGGACAATCGAGGGCGAATGACCCTGTTCAGTCTGATCCTTTCCAACGCGCTGATTCTTACAGTATACACCTGAACTGAATACTACTGTACTAATACAACAATGAACCCATAAACTACAGACACAAATTAGCCAGCTGGCTAAATCTGGAATTTTTACAGATATGTTGATCAATGTGGATTATCCTACTGCACTGCTCTCATAATCCTTATCGCTCTCCCCTCCTCCCCTCTGTGTCCCCGCCTCCTCCCCTCTGTGTCCCCGCCTCCTCCCCTCTGTGTCCCCGCCTCCTCCCATTGTGCTGTGTGTGTCCCTGTCGCAGGCTCCCCAGAGCTAAGCATCTGCTCAACGTGATCAACGACAACTTCGGGACGTTGGCGTTTTGCCGACGCTGGTTGGACCGGCAGGGAGAGAGCAAGTACCTGATGGCCCTGAAGAACCTGTGTGACCTGGGCATCATAGACCCGTACCCTCCTCTCTGTGACACCAAGGGCTCCTACACTGCCCAATACGAACACACCATCCTTCTCAGGCCCACCTGTAAGGAAGTGGTGAGCAGGGGTGATGACTACTGAGTACGTTCCCGTGGGCCAGCTGTCCTCGAACCAGGAAGAACAGGAAGACAAAGAATGAGAGAAGATACAGTATATCACAAAAGTGAGTATACCCCTCACATTTTTGTAAATATTTGAGTATGTCTTTTCATGTGACAACACTGAAGAAATGACACTTTGCTACAATGTAAAGTAGTGAGTGTACAGCTTGTATAACAGTGTAAATTTTCTGTCCCCTCAAAATAACTCAACACACAGCCAATAAACCGCTGGCAACAAAAGTGAGTACACCCCTAAGTGAAAATGTCCAAATTGGGCTCAATTAGCCATTTTCCCTCCCCGGTGTCATGTGACTCGTTAGTGTTACAAGGTCTCAGGTGTGAATGGGGAACAGGTGTGTTAAATTTGGTGTCATCGCTCTCACACTCCCTCATACTGACTGGTCACTGGAAGTTCAACATGGCACCTCATGGCAAAGAACTCTCTGAGGATCTGAAAAAAAGAATTGTTGCTCTACATAAAGATGGCCTGGGCAATAAGAAGATTGCCAAGACCCTGAAACTGAGCTGCAGCACGGTGGCCAAGACCATACAGCGGTTTAACTGGACAGGTTCCACTCAGAACAGGCCTCGCCATGGTCGACCAAAGAAGTTGAGTGCATGTGCTCAACGTCATATCCAGAGGTTGTCTTAGGGAAATAGACGTATGAGTGCTGCCAGCATTGCTGCAGAGGTTTAAGGGGTGGGGGGTCAGCCTGTCAGTGCTCAGACCATACGCCGTACACTGCATCAAATTGGTCTGCATGGCTGTCGTCCCAGAAGGAAGCCTCTTCTAAAGATGATGCACAAGAAAGCCCGCAAACAGTTTGCTGAAGACAAGCAGACTAAGGACATGGATTACTGGAACCATGTCCTGTGGTCTGATGAGACCAAAATAAACTTATTTGGTTCAGATGGTGTCAAGCGTGTGTGGCGGCAACCAGGTGAGGAGTACAAAGACAAGTGTGTCTTGTCTACAGTCAAGCATGGTGTTGGGAGTGTCATGGTCTGGGGCTGCATTAGTGCTGCCGGCACTGGGGAGCTACAGTTCATTGAGGGAACCATGAATGCCAACATGTACTGTGATATACTGAAGCAGAGCATGATCCCCTCCCTTCGGAGACTGGGCCGCAGGGAAGTATTCCAACATGATAACGACCCCAAACACACCTCCAAGACGACCACTGCCTTGCTAAAGAAGCTGAGGGTAAAGGTGATGGACTGGCCAAGCATGTCTCCAGACCTAAACCCTATTGAGCATCTGTGGGGCATCCTCAAAAGTAGGTGGAGAAGTGCAAGGTCTCTAACATCCACCAGCTCCTTGATGTCATCATGGAGGAGTGGAAGAGGACTCCAGTGGTAACCTGTGAAGCTCTGGTGAATTCCGTGCCCAAGAGGGTTAAGGCAGTGCTGGAAAATGATGGTGGGCAAACAAAATATTGACACTTTGGGCCCAATTTGGACATTTTCACTTAGGGGTGTACTCACTTTTGTTGCCAGTGGTTTAGACAATAATGGCTGTGTGTTGAGTTATTTTGAGGGGACAGCAAATTTACACTGTTATACAAGCTGTACACTCACTACTTTACATTGTAGCAAAGTGTCATTTCTTCAGTGTTGTCACATGAAAATATATACTCAAATATTTACAAAAATGTGAGGGGTGTACTCACTTTTGTGATATACTGTAAATCAGGGTCATGTTCATTGGATGCCATAACACGGATCTATTCACCACATGCAAATTCCACTCCGTTTATGTCCCTTTAATAACGTTTCTTATTGGACAAGTCTAGGTAGTCCTTCTGTGTTTCCGTGCGTTTTCTTTCAGTTTTGGTGCCTAAATGAACACGATCCCTGAAATATGTCCTCGACTGATGATAACATTTATGCAACGTTATTATTGTGATGTCATTTTAAGTTGCTTGAATCCTACCTTTCAAGTGTTTTAGCAAGAGACCGTTAATTATGACTTAACATGTGCATTAATATAAGTATTATTTTAAAAGGATCAAGCCAATAAATAAGGGCATATAAAAAGCAAGAAATATAATCGTATTTTTCTTTATTATACTTACCTGATTCCTGTATTGTTTATTTAGAATTAAATTAAATATGCAAAACTGACTGCCTGTGTTTTGGGTGGACACCTCCAATGTATTATTTAATCATTCAAAGCATATTCAATGCCTTGAAAATAACCTGTGATATGACTATAATAATGCTATGAAATTATTTATATTTCTATATTTTGTTTCTCTGTCCCTATTTAATTTTGAGGTGATTTTAAAAAATAAATTGAATTGTTGCACATCTTTAAATATGTTTTTTTTTTTTTGGTATATTTTGTATTCATGTTAGAATGTAAAGTGATATTGTATTCATGTTTGAATGTAAAGGGATCATGCCTCTAAGCCAACCATTCCAAATCCGGAGTAGAAGTGTTCTATTCTCACTTTTAACCAAAGGAGGGCGATATTAGTACATACATAAAGTACATAAAGTATGTATGTACTCCAGTGGTATGTACTAAAATATGTACTTCAGTTGTATGTACTAATATATGTACTCCAGTGTTATGTACTAAAATATGTACTCCAGTGGTTTCAGTGGCAAGACAACTTAACAGGAATACACATTCAAATTGAGCTTCAAAGATGTACTGAACCATGTCAGAAACTAATTCCTACAACACGTAGGACAATAAACCAATGACTTATTTATTAAATGTAATGCATGCATGTCAGGTATCACATATAGACAGACATACAGATGTCCCTTTAAGAAGGCAGAGTTCATGGATTCCACATGATATCTGTGCATTCGCCATCAAATGCAAATTGTAGCTCATGTATGTAAATTCTAATGAAAATGTAAGACGTAAACAAATCAGGTAGCCTAGTAATTAGAGCGTTGGGCCAGTAACCGAAAGGTTTCTAGATCGAATCCCTGAGCTGACAAGGTAAAAATCTGTTGTTCTGCCCCTGAACAAGGCAGTTAACCCCACTGTTCTTAGGACGTCATTGTAAAATAAGAGTATGTTCTTTAGTGACTTGACAAGTTAAATAAAAAAAGATGTGTATTTTTTTAATAACAATTAATACTATGTAGCTACAAAGGTGATATGATTGTGATGATATGTACACGCCCCTTTTCATTCGGGGCGGCAGGGTAGCCTAGTGGTTAGAGCGTTGGACTAGTTGCAAGTTCAAACTCCCGAGCTGACGAGGTACAAATCTGTTGTTCTGCCCCTGAACAGGCAGTTAACCCACTGTTCCTAGGCCGTCAGTGAAAATAAGAATTTGTTCTTAACTGACTTGCCTAGTTAAATACAGGTTTAAAAAAATATATTAAAAAAATGTGTGATCTCATAGCTCTGCTCCATTCACCACTTGCAAACTCCTTTAATAAAGTCTTTGGGACAAGGACGAAGCATTCGGATGACGTCACAGTGCAGGAATGCATCATGTCTCTTCAGCCCAGGCCAGCAGCTACTGACCTAGCTACTCCTTAGGCAGTGTTACACAGACAGCCCCAATATGCTAACTTTTTTTCAGAGCAAATCTGAAAGAAAAAAAAAGAATATTAGAATTGGTCTGCCTGTGTAAACGCAGCCTTAGAGACAGCAACACAGACCTATTCTTAACCAGGGCTCTCTGGTCAAAAGTAGTGCACTATGTAGGGAATAGAGTTCTATAGGGCTCTGGTCAAAAGTAGTGCACTGCACTATGTAGGGAATAGAGTTCTATAGGGCTCTGGTCTAAAGTAGTGCACTATGTAGGGAATAGGGTTCTATAGGGCTCTGGTCTAAAGTAGTGCACTATGTAGGGAATAGGGTTCTATAGGGCTCTGGTCTAAAGTAGTGCACTATATAGGGAATAGAGTTCTATAGGGCTCTGGTCTAAAGTAGTGCACTATGTAGGGAATAGGGTTCTATAGGGCTCTGGTCTAAAGTAGTGCACTATGTAGGGAATAGGGTTCTATAGGGCTCTGGTCTAAAGTAGTGCACTATGTAGGGAATAGGGTTCTGGTCTAAAGTAGTGCACTATGTAGGGAATAGGGTTCTATAGGGCTCTGGTCTAAAGTAGTGCACTATGTAGGGAATAGGGTTCTATAGGGCTCTGGTCTAAAGTAGTGCAATATGTAGGGAATAGGATGCCATTTGGGAAGCATGCTAGGTCTGGGTCAAATATGTACCGAGCCTCTCCAGATACAGATCTGACACAGTGACGTCAATTCATCCCTTCCTTTCTTAGCTAAGTAGCTCCATGTTTATTTTGGGATTCATGGATTGTTGGGTCGTTTACTAATGAGAGAAACACACATGGGGTTATTTTCCGTCTTCCCTAACAACAACAACAACAACAACAACAACCTGGTATAGAGTGGAATCAGTGCTGCAGTGAAGGATGAACTCATGTTTACATAGTGAAGGATGAACTCATGTTTACATAGTGAAGGATGAACTCATGTTTACATAGTGAAGGATGAACTCATTCTCCTGAGTGTCGTAGCGGTCTAAAGCACTGCATCTCAGTGCAAGAGGTGTCAAAAAAAGTCCCTGGTTAAAATCCAGGCTGAATCACATCTGGCTGTCATTGGGAGTACCATAGGGTGGTGCACTGTGTTGTCTGGGGTGGGCTGTCATTGGGAGTACCATAGGGTGTTGTCTGGGGTGGGCTGTCATTGGGAGTACCATAGGGTGGTGCACAGTGTTGTCTGGGGTGGGCTGTCATTGGGAGTACCATAGGGTGTTGTCTGGGGTGGGCTGTCATTGGGAGTAACATAGGGTGTTGTCTGGGGTGGGCTGTCATTGGGAGTACCATAGGGTGGTGCACAGTGTTGTCTGGGGTGGGCTGTCATTGGGAGTACCATAGGGTGTTGTCTGGGGTGGGCTGTCATTGGGAGTACCATAGGGTGTTGTCTGGGGTGGGCTGTCATTGGGAGTACCATAGGGTGTTGTCTGGGGTGGGCTGTCATTGGGAGTACCATAGGGTGTTGTCTGGGGTGGGCTGTCATTGGGAGTACCATAGGGTGGTGCACAGTGTTGTTTGGGGTGGGCTGTCATTGGGAGTACCATAGGGTGGTGCACAGTGTTGTCTGGGGTGGGCTGTCATTGGGAGTACCATAGGGTGGTGCACAGTGTTGTCTGGGGTGGGCTGTCATTGGGAGTACCATAGGGTGGTGCACAGTGTTGTCTGGGGTGGGCTGTCATTGGGAGTACCATAGGGTGTTGTCTGGGGTGGGCTGTCATTGGGAGTACCATAGGGTGGTGCACAGTGTTTTCTGTGGTGGGCTGTCATTGGGAGTACCATAGGGTGGTGCACAGTGTTTGTCTGGGGTGGGTGTCACCAGGGTGTTGTCTGGGGTGGGCTGTCATTGGGAGTACCATAGGGTGTTGTCTGGGGTGGGCTGTCATTGGGAGTACCATAGGGTGTTGTCTGGGGTGGGCTGTCATTGGGAGTACCATAGGGTGTTGTCTGGGGTGGGCTGTCATTGGGAGTACCATAGGGTGTTGTCTGGGGTGGGCTGTCATTGGGAGTACCATAGGGTGTTGTCTGGGGTGGGCTGTCACATAGGGTGTTGTCTGGGGTGGGCTGTCATTGGGAGTACCATAGGGTGTTGTCTGGGGTGGGCTGTCATTGGGAGTACCATAGGGTATTGTCTGGGGTGGGCTGTCATTGGGAGTACCATAGGGTGTTGTCTGGGGTGGGCTGTCATTGGGAGTACCATAGGGTATTGTCTGGGGTGGGCTGTCATTGGGAGCTGTCATTGGGAGTACCATAGGGTGTTGTCTGGGATGGGCTGTCATTGGGAGTACCATAGGGTGGTGCACTGTGTTGTCTGGGGTGGGCTGTCATTGGGAGTACCATAGGGTATTGTCTGGGTGGGCTGTCATTGGGAGTACCATAGGGTGTTGTCTGGGGTGGGCTGTCATTGGGAGTACCATAGGGTGGTACACTGTGTTGTCTGGGGTGGGCTGTCATTGGGAGTACCCTAGGGTGGTGCACAGTGTTGTCTGGGGTGGGCTGTCATTGGGAGTACCATAGGGTGTTGTCTGGGGTGGGCTGTCATTGGGAGTACCATAGGGTGTTGTCTGGGGTGGGCTGTCATTGGGAGTACCATAGGGTGTTGTCTGGGGTGGGCTGTCATTGGGAGTACCATAGGGTGGGGTGTTGTCTGGGGTGGGCTGTCATTGGGAGTACCATAGGGTGGTGCACTGTGTTGTCTGGGGTGGGCTGTCATTGGGAGTACCATAGGGGTGTTGTCTGGGGTGGGCTGTCATTGGGAGTACCATAGTGGTCTGGGGTGGGCTGTGTTGTCTGGGGTGTCTGGGCTGTCATTGGGAGTACCATAGGGTGTTGTCTGGGGTGGGCTGTCATTGGGAGTACCATAGGGGTTGTCTGGGGTGGGCTGTCATTGGGAGTACCATAGGGTGTTGTCTGGGGTGGGCTGTCATTGGGAGTACCATAGGGTGTTGTCTGGGGTGGGCTGTCATTGGGAGTACCATAGGGTGTTGTCTGGGGTGGGCTGTCATTGGGAGTACCAGGGTGGGGTGTTGTCTGGGGTGGTCATTGGGAGTACCATAGGGTGTTGTCTGGGGTGGGCTGTCATTGGGAGTACCATAGGGTGTTGTCTGGGGTGGGCTGTCATTGGGAGTACCATAGGGTGGTGCACTGTGTTGTCTGGGGTGGGCTGTCATTGGGAGTACCATAGGGTGGTGCACTGTGTTGTCTGGGGTGGGCTGTCATTGGGAGTACCATAGGGTGGTGCACAGTGTTGTCTGGGGTGGGCTGTCATTGGGAGTACCATAGGGTGTTGTCTGGGTGGGCTGTCATTGGGAGTACCATAGGGGTGTTGTCTGGGGTGGGCTGTCATTGGGAGTACCATAGGGTGTTGTCTGGGGTGGGCTGTCATTGGGAGTACCATAGGGTGTTGTCTGGGGTGGGCTGTCATTGGGAGTACCATAGGGGGTAGTGTTGTCTGGGGTGGGCTGTCATTGGGAGTACCATAGGGTGTTGTCTGGGGTGGGCTGTCATTGGGAGTACCATAGGGTGTTGTCTGGGGTGGGCTGTCATTGGGAGTACCATAGGGTGTTGTCTGGGGTGGGCTGTCATTGGGAGTACCATAGGGTGGTGCACTGTGTTGTCTGGGGTGGGCTGTCATTGGGAGTACCATAGGGTGTTGTCTGGGGTGGGCTGTCATTGGGAGTACCATAGGGTGTTGTCTGGGGTGGGCTGTCATTGGGAGTACCATAGGGTGGTGCACAGTGTTGTCTGGGGTGGGCTGTCATTGGGAGTACCATAGGGTGTTGTCTGGGGTGGGCTGTCATTGGGAGTACCATAGGGTGGTGCACTGTGTTGTCTGGGGTGGGCTGTCATTGGGAGTACCATAGGGTGGTGCACTGTGTTGTCTGGGGTGGGCTGTCATTGGGAGTACCATAGGGTGGGTGTTGTCTGGGGTGGGCTGTCATTGGGAGTACCATAGGGTGTTGTCTGGGGTGGGCTGTCATTGGGAGTACCATAGGGTGTTGTCTGGGGTGGGCTGTCATTGGGAGTACCATAGGGTGTTGTCTGGGGTGGGCTGTCATTGGGAGTACCATAGGGTGTTGTCTGGGGTGGGCTGTCATTGGGAGTACCATAGGGTGGTGCACTGTGTTGTCTGGGGTGGGCTGTCATTGGGAGTACCATAGGGTGTTGTCTGGGGTGGGCTGTCATTGGGAGTACCATAGGGTGTTGTCTGGGGTGGGCTGTCATTGGGAGTACCATAGGGTGTTGTCTGGGGTGGGCTGTCATTGGGAGTACCATAGTGTGTTGTCTGGGGTGGGCTGTCATTGGGAGTTCCTAGGGTGGTGTCTGGTGGGCTGTCTGGGGTGGGCTGTCATTGGGAGTACCATAGGGTGTTGTCTGGGGTGGGCTGTCATTGGGAGTACCATAGGGTGTTGTCTGGGGTGGGCTGTCATTGGGAGTACCATGGGGGGGTGTCATTGGGAGTACCATAGGGTGTTGTCTGGGGTGGGCTGTCATTGGGAGTACCATAGGGTGTTGTCTGGGGTGGGCTGTCATTGGGAGTACCATAGGGTGTTGTCTGGGGTGGGCTGTCATTGGGAGTACCATAGGGTGTTGTCTGGGGTGGGCTGTCATTGGGAGTACCATAGGGTGGTGGTGTTGTCTGGGGTGGGCTGTCATTGGGAGTACCATAGGGTGTTGTCTGGGGTGGGCTGTCATTGGGAGTACCATAGGGGGTGTGTGTTGTCTGGGGTGGGCTGTCATTGGGAGTACCATAGGGGTGTTGTCTGGGGTGGGCTGTCATTGGGAGTACCATAGGGTGTTGTCTGGGGTGGGCTGTCATTGGGAGTACCATAGGGTGTTGTCTGGGGTGGGCTGTCATTGGGAGTACCATAGGGTGGTGCACTGTGTTGTCTGGGGTGGGCTGTCATTGGGAGTACCATAGGGTGTTGTCTGGGGTGGGCTGTCATTGGGAGTACCATAGGGTGGTGCACTGTGTTGTCTGGGGTGGGCTGTCATTGGGAGTACCATAGGGTGGTGCACTGTGTTGTCTGGGGTGGGCTGTCATTGGGAGTACCATAGGGTGGTGCACTGTGTTGTCTGGGGTGGGCTGTCATTGGGAGTACCATAGGGTGGTGCACTGTGTTGTCTGGGGTGGGCTGTCATTGGGAGTACCATAGGGTGTTGTCTGGGGTGGGCTGTCATTGGGAGTACCATAGGGTGTTGTCTGGGGTGGGCTGTCATTGGGAGTACCATAGGGTGTTGTCTGGGGTGGGCTGTCATTGGGAGTACCGTAGGGTGTTGTCTGGGGTGGGCTGTCATTGGGTGTACCATAGGGTGTTGTCTGGGGTGGGCTGTCATTGGGAGTACCATAGGGTGTTGTCTGGGGTGGGCTGTCATTGGGAGTACCATAGGGTGTTGTCTGGGGTGGGCTGTCATTGGGAGTACCAGGGTAGGGTGTTGTCTGGGGTGGGCTGTCATTGGGAGTACCCATAGGGTGTCATTGGGAGTACCATAGGGTGTTGTCTGGGGTGGCTGTCATTGGGAGTACCATAGGGGGTGTTGTCTGGGGTGGGCTGTCATTGGGAGTACCATAGGGTGTTGTCTGGGGTGGGCTGTCATTGGGAGTACCATAGGGTGTTGTCTGGGGTGGGCTGTCATTGGGAGTACCATAGGGTGTTGTCTGGGGTGGGCTGTCATTGGGAGTACCATAGGGTGTTGTCTGGGGTGGGCTGTCATTGGGAGTACCATAGGGTGTTGTCTGGGGTGGGCTGTCATTGGGAGTACCATAGGGTGTTGTCTGGGGTGGGCTGTCATTGGGAGTACCATAGGGTGTTGTCTGGGGTGGGCTGTCATTGGGAGTACCATAGGGTGTTGTCTGGGGTGGGCTGTCATTGGGAGTACCATAGGGTGTTGTCTGGGGTGGGCTGTCATTGGGAGTACCATAGGGTGTTGTCTGGGGTGGGCTGTCATTGGGAGTACCATAGGGTGTTGTCTGGGGTGGGCTGTCATTGGGAGTACCATAGGGTGGTGCACTGTGTTGTCTGGGGTGGGCTGTCATTGGGAGTACCATAGGGTATTGTCTGGGGTGGGTGGGCTGTCATTGGGAGTACCATAGGGTGTTGTCTGGGGTGGGCTGTCATTGGGAGTACCATAGGGTGGTACACTGTGTTGTCTGGGGTGGGCTGTCATTGGGAGTACCCTAGGGTGGTGCACAGTGTAGTCTGGGGTGGGCTGTCATTGGGAGTACCATAGGGTGGTGCACTGTGTTGTCTGGGGTGGGCTGTCATTGGGAGTACCATAGGGTGGTGCACTGTGTTGTCTGGGGTGGGCTGTCATTGGGAGTACCATAGGGTGGTGCACTGTGTTGTCTGGGGTGGGCTGTCATTGGGAGTACCATAGGGTGGTGTTGTCTGGGGTGGGCTGTCATTGGGAGTACCATAGGGTGTTGTCTGGGGTGGGCTGTCATTGGGAGTACCATAGGGTGTTGTCTGGGGTGGGCTGTCATTGGGAGTACCATGGGGGGTGTTGTCTGGGGTGGGCTGTCATTGGGAGTACCATAGGGTGTTGTCTGGGGTGGGCTGTCATTGGGAGTACCATAGGGTGTTGTCTGGGGTGGGCTGTCATTGGGAGTACCATAGGGTGTTGTCTGGGGTGGGCTGTCATTGGGAGTACCATAGGGTGTTGTCTGGGGTGGGCTGTCATTGGGAGTACCATAGGGTGTTGTCTGGGGTGGGCTGTCATTGGGAGTACCATAGGGTGGTGCACTGTGTTGTCTGGGGTGGGCTGTCATTGGGAGTACCATAGGGTGTTGTCTGGGGTGGGCTGTCATTGGGAGTACCATAGGGTGTTGTCTGGGGTGGGCTGTCATTGGGAGTACCATAGGGTGTTGTCTGGGGTGGGCTGTCATTGGGAGTACCATAGGGTGTTGGGTAGGGTTGTCTGGGGTGGGCTGTCATTGGGAGTACCATAGGGTGTTGTCTGGGGTGGGCTGTCATTGGGAGTACCATAGGGTGTTGTCTGGGGTGGGCTGTCATTGGGAGTACCATAGGGTGTTGTCTGGGGTGGGCTGTCATTGGGAGTACCATAGGGTGTTGTCTGGGGTGGGCTGTCATTGGGAGTACCATAGGGTGTTGTCTGGGGTGGGCTGTCATTGGGAGTACCATAGGGTGTTGTCTGGGGTGGGCTGTCATTGGGAGTACCATAGGGTGTTGTCTGGGGTGGGCTGTCATTGGGAGTACCATAGGGTGTTGTCTGGGGTGGGCTGTCATTGGGAGTACCATAGGGTGTTGTCTGGGGTGGGCTGTCATTGGGAGTACCATAGGGTGTTGTCTGGGGTGGGCTGTCATTGGGAGTACCATAGGGTGTTGTCTGGGATGGGCTGTCATTGGGAGTACCATAGGGGTGCACTGGGTTGCACTGTGTTGTCTGGGGTGGGCTGTCATTGGGAGTACCATAGGGTGTTGTCTGGGGTGGGCTGTCATTGGGAGTACCATAGGGTGTTGTCTGGGGTGGGCTGTCATTGGGAGTACCATAGGGTGTTGTCTGGGGTGGGCTGTCATTGGGAGTACCATAGGGTGTTGTCTGGGGTGGGCTGTCATTGGGGAGGGTGTTGTCTGGGGTGGGCTGTCATTGGGAGTACCATGGGTGTGTCTGGGGTGGGCTGTCATTGGGAGTACCATAGGCTGTCATTGGGAGTACCATCATTGGGGTGGTGCACTGTGTTGTCTGGGGTGGGCTGTCATTGGGAGTACCATAGGGTGTTGTCTGGGGTGGGCTGTCATTGGGAGTACCATAGGGTGTTGTCTGGGGTGGGCTGTCATTGGGAGTACCATAGGGTGTTGTCTGGGGTGGGCTGTCATTGGGAGTACCATAGGGTGTTGTCTGGGGTGGGCTGTCATTGGGAGTACCTGTAGGGTGTTGTCTGGGGTGGGCTGTCATTGGGAGTACCATAGGGTGTTGTCTGGGGTGGGCTGTCATTGGGAGTACCATAGGGTGTTGTCTGGGGTGGGCTGTCATTGGGAGTACCATAGGGTGTTGTCTGGGGTGGGCTGTCATTGGGAGTACCATGGGGTGTTGCACTGTGTTGTCTGGGGTGGGCTGTCATTGGGAGTACCATAGGGTGGTGCACTGTGTTGTCTGGGGTGGGCTGTCATTGGGAGTACCATAGGGTGTTGTCTGGGGTGGGCTGTCATTGGGAGTACCATAGGGTGGTGCACTGTGTTGTCTGGGGTGGGCTGTCATTGGGAGTACCATAGGGTGGTGCACAGTGTTGTCTGGGGTGGGCTGTCATTGGGAGTACCATAGGGTGGTGGTGTTGTCTGGGGTGGGCTGTCATTGGGAGTACCATAGGGTGGTGCACTGTGTTGTCTGGGGTGGGCTGTCATTGGGAGTACCATAGGGTGTTGTCTGGGGTGGGCTGTCATTGGGAGTACCATAGGGTGGTGCACTGTGTTGTCTGGGGTGGGCTGTCATTGGGAGTACCATAGGGTGTTGTCTGGGGTGGGCTGTCATTGGGAGTACCATAGGGTGTGGGCTGTCTGGGGTGGGGGCTGTCATTGGGAGTACCATAGGGTGTTGTCTGGGGTGGGCTGTCATTGGGAGTACCATAGGGTGTTGTCTGGGGTGGGCTGTCATTGGGAGTACCATAGGGTGGTGCACAGTGTTGTCTGGGGTGGGCTGTCATTGGGAGTACCATAGGGTGTTGTCTGGGGTGGGCTGTCATTGGGAGTACCATAGGGTGGTGCACTGTGTTGTCTGGGGTGGGCTGTCATTGGGAGTACCATAGGGTGGTGCACAGTGTTGTCTGGGGTGGACTGTCATTGGGAGTACCGTAGGGTGTTGTCTGGGGTGGGCTGTCATTGGGAGTACCATAGGGTGGTGGTGTTGTCTGGGGTGGGCTGTCATTGGGAGTACCATAGGGTGTTGTCTGGGGTGGGCTGTCATTGGGAGTACCATAGGGTGTTGTCTGGGGGGCTGTCATTGGGCTGTCATTGGGAGTACCATAGGGTGTTGTCTGGGGTGGGCTGTCATTGGGAGTACCATAGGGTGGTGCACTGTGTTGTCTGGGGTGGGCTGTCATTGGGAGTACCATAGGGTGTTGTCTGGGGTGGGCTGTCATTGGGAGTACCATAGGGTGTTGTCTGGGGTGGGCTGTCATTGGGAGTACCATAGGGTGTTGTCTGGGGTGGGCTGTCATTGGGAGTACCATAGGGTGTTGTCTGGGGTGGGCTGTCATTGGGAGTACCATAGGGTGTTGTCTGGGGTGGGCTGTCATTGGGAGTACCATAGGGTGTTGTCTGGGGTGGGCTGTCATTGGGAGTACCATAGGGTGTTGTCTGGGGTGGGCTGTCATTGGGAGTACCATAGGGTGTTGTCTGGGGTGGGCTGTCATTGGGAGTACCATAGGGTGGTGCACTGTGTTGTCTGGGGTGGGCTGTCATTGGGAGTACCATAGGGTGTTGTCTGGGGTGGGCTGTCATTGGGAGTACCATAGGGTGTTGTCTGGGGTGGGCTGTCATTGGGAGTACCATAGGGTGTTGTCTGGGGTGGGCTGTCATTGGGAGTACCATAGGGTGTTGTCTGGGGTGGGCTGTCATTGGGAGTACCATAGGGTGTTGTCTGGGGTGGGCTGTCATTGGGAGTACCATAGGGTGTTGTCTGGGGTGGGCTGTCATTGGGAGGTAGGGTGTTGTCTGGGGTGGGCTGTCTGTCAGGGTGTTGTCTGGGGTGGGCTGTCATTGGGAGTACCATAGGGTGTTGTCTGGGGTGGGCTGTCATTGGGAGTACCATAGGGTGTTGTCTGGGGTGGGCTGTCATTGGGAGTACCATAGGGTGTTGTCTGGGGTGGGCTGTCATTGGGAGTACCATAGGGTGGTGCACTGTGTTGTCTGGGGTGGGCTGTCATTGGGAGTACCATAGGGTATTGTCTGGGGTGGGCTGTCATTGGGAGTACCATAGGGTGTTGTCTGGGGTGGGCTGTCATTGGGAGTACCATGGTGTTGTCTGGGGTGGGCTGTCATTGGGAGTACCATAGGGTGGTACACTGTGTTGTCTGGGGTGGGCTGTCATTGGGAGTACCTAGGGTGGTGCACAGTGTGTTGTCTGGGGTGGGCTGTCATTGGGAGTACCATAGGGTGGTGCACTGTGTTGTCTGGGGTGGGCTGTCATTGGGAGTACCATAGGGTGGTGCACTGTGTTGTCTGGGGTGGGCTGTCATTGGGAGTACCATAGGGTGGTGCACTGTGTTGTCTGGGGTGGGCTGTCATTGGGAGTACCATAGGGTGGTGGTGTTGTCTGGGGTGGGCTGTCATTGGGAGTACCATAGGGTGTTGTCTGGGGTGGGCTGTCATTGGGAGTACCATAGGGTGTTGTCTGGGGTGGGCTGTCATTGGGAGTACCATAGGGTGTTGTCTGGGGTGGGCTGTCATTGGGAGTACCATAGGTGGGCTGTGTTGTCTGGGGTGGGCTGTCATTGGGAGTACCATAGGGTGTTGTAGGCTGTCATTATTGTACCATAGGGTGTTGTCTGGGGTGGGCTGTCATTGGGAGTACCATAGGGTGTTGTCTGGGGTGGGCTGTCATTGGGAGTACCATAGGGTGTTGTCTGGGGTGGGCTGTCATTGGGAGTACCATAGGGTGTTGTCTGGGGTGGGCTGTCATTGGGAGTACCATAGGGTGGTGTCACTGTGTTGTCTGGGGTGGGCTGTCATTGGGAGTACCATAGGGTGTTGTCTGGGGTGGGCTGTCATTGGGAGTACCATAGGGTGTTGTCTGGGGTGGGCTGTCATTGGGAGTACCATAGGGTGTTGTCTGGGGTGGGCTGTCATTGGGAGTACCATAGGGTGGTGCACAGTGTTGTCTGGGGTGGGCTGTCATTGGGAGTACCATAGGGTGTTGTCTGGGGTGGGCTGTCATTGGGAGTACCATAGGGTGGTGCACTGTGTTGTCTGGGGTGGGCTGTCATTGGGAGTACCATAGGGTGGTGCACAGTGTTGTCTGGGGTGGACTGTCATTGGGAGTACCATAGGGTGTTGTCTGGGGTGGGCTGTCATTGGGAGTACCATAGGGTGTTGTCTGGGGTGGGCTGTCATTGGGAGTACCATAGGGTGTTGTCTGGGGTGGGCTGTCATTGGGAGTACCATAGGGTGTTGTCTGGGGTGGGCTGTCATTGGGAGTACCATAGGGTGTTGTCTGGGGTGGGCTGTCATTGGGAGTACCATAGGGGGTGCACTGTGTTGTCTGGGGTGGGCTGTCATTGGGAGTACCATAGGGTGTTGTCTGGGGTGGGCTGTCATTGGGAGTACCATAGGGTGTTGTCTGGGGTGGGCTGTCATTGGGAGTACCATAGGGTGTTGTCTGGGGTGGGCTGTCATTGGGAGTACCATAGGGTGTTGTCTGGGGTGGGCTGTCATTGGGAGTACCATAGGGTGTTGTCTGGGGTGGGCTGTCATTGGGAGTACCATAGGGTGTTGTCTGGGGTGGGCTGTCATTGGGAGTACCATAGGGTGTTGTCTGGGGTGGGCTGTCATTGGGAGTACCATAGGGTGTTGTCTGGGGTGGGCTGTCATTGGGAGTACCATAGGGTGGTGCACTGTGTTGTCTGGGGTGGGCTGTCATTGGGAGTACCATAGGGTGTTGTCTGGGGTGGGCTGTCATTGGGAGTACCATAGGGTGTTGTCTGGGGTGGGCTGTCATTGGGAGTACCATAGGGTGTTGTCTGGGGTGGGCTGTCATTGGGAGTACCATAGGGTGTTGTCTGGGGTGGGCTGTCATTGGGAGTACCATAGGGTGTTGTCTGTCTGGGGTGGGCTGTCATTGGGAGTACCATAGGGTGTTGTCTGGGGTGGGCTGTCATTGGGAGTACCATAGGGTGTTGTCTGGGGTGGGCTGTCATTGGGAGTACCATAGGGTAGGGTGTTGTCTGGGGTGGGCTGTCATTGGGAGTACCATAGGGTGTTGTCTGGGCTGGGCTGTCATTGGGAGTACCATAGGGTGTTGTCTGGGATGGGCTGTCATTGGGAGTACCATAGGGTGGTGCACTGTGTTGTCTGGGGTGGGCTGTCATTGGGAGTACCATAGGGTGTTGTCTGGGGTGGGCTGTCATTGGGAGTACCATAGGGTGTTGTCTGGGGTGGGCTGTCATTGGGAGTACCATAGGGTGGTACACTGTGTTGTCTGGGGTGGGCTGTCATTGGGAGTACCATAGGGTGGTGCACAGTGTTGTCTGGGGTGGGCTGTCATTGGGAGTACCATAGGGTGGTGCACTGTGTTGTCTGGGGTGGGCTGTCATTGGGAGTACCATAGGGTGGTGCACTGTGTTGTCTGGGGTGGGCTGTCATTGGGAGTACCATAGGGTGGTGCACTGTGTTGTCTGGGGTGGGCTGTCATTGGGAGTACCATATGGTGTTGTCTGGGGTGGGCTGTCATTGGGAGTACCATAGGGTGTTGTCTGGGGTGGGCTGTCATTGGGAGTACCATAGGGTGTTGTCTGGGGTGGGCTGTCATTGGGAGTTCCATAGGGTGTTGTCTGGGGTGGGCTGTCATTGGGAGTACCATAGGGTGTTGTCTGGGGTGGGCTGTCATTGGGAGTACCATAGGGTGTTGTCTGGGGTGGGCTGTCATTGGGAGTACCATAGGGTGTTGTCTGGGGTGGGCTGTCATTGGGAGTACCATAGGGTGTTGTCTGGGGTGGGCTGTCATTGGGAGTACCATAGGGTGTTGTCTGGGGTGGGCTGTCATTGGGAGTACCATAGGGTGGGTGTTGTCTGGGGTGGGCTGTCATTGGGAGTACCATAGGGTGTTGTCTGGGGTGGGCTGTCATTGGGAGTACCATAGGGTGTTGTCTGGGGTGGGCTGTCATTGGGAGTACCATAGGGTGTTGTCTGGGGTGGGCTGTCATTGGGAGTACCATAGGGTGTTGTCTGGGGTGGGCTGTCATTGGGAGTACCATAGGGTGTTGTCTGGGGTGGGCTGTCATTGGGAGTACCATGGGGTGGCTGGTGTTGTCTGGGGTGGGCTGTCATTGGGAGTACCATAGGGTGTTGTCTGGGGTGGGCTGTCATTGGGAGTACCATAGGGTGTTGTCTGGGGTGGGCTGTCATTGGGAGTACCTGGGGTGGCTGCACTGTGTTGTCTGGGGTGGGCTGTCATTGGGAGTACCATAGGGTGGTGCACTGTGTTGTCTGGGGTGGGCTGTCATTGGGAGTACCATAGGGTGTTGTCTGGGGTGGGCTGTCATTGGGAGTACCATAGGGTGGTGCACAGTGTTGTCTGGGGTGGGCTGTCATTGGGAGTACCATAGGGTGGTGCACAGTGTTGTCTGGGGTGGGCTGTCATTGGGAGTACCATAGGGTGGTGCACAGTGTTGTCTGGGGTGGGCTGTCATTGGGAGTACCATAGGGTGGGGTGGTGCACTGTGTTGTCTGGGGTGGGCTGTCATTGGGAGTACCATAGGGTGTTGTCTGGGGTGGGCTGTCATTGGGAGTACCATAGGGTGGTGCACTGTGTTGTCTGGGGTGGGCTGTCATTGGGAGTACCATAGGGTGTTGTCTGGGGTGGGCTGTCATTGGGAGTACCATAGGGTGTTGTCTGGGGTGGGCTGTCATTGGGAGTACCATAGGGTGTTGTCTGGGGTGGGCTGTCATTGGGAGTACCATAGGGTGTTGTCTGGGGTGGGCTGTCATTGGGAGTACCATAGGGTGGTGGTGTTGTCTGGGGTGGGCTGTCATTGGGAGTACCCAGGGTGGTGCACAGTGTCTGTCTGGGGTGGGCTGTCATTGGGAGTACCATAGGGTGGTGTCTGTGTTGTCTGGGGTGGGCTGTCATTGGGAGTACCATAGGGTGGTGCACTGTGTTGTCTGGGGTGGGCTGTCATTGGGAGTACCATAGGGTGTTGTCTGGGGTGGGCTGTCATTGGGAGTACCATAGGGTGTTGTCTGGGGTGGGCTGTCATTGGGAGTACCATAGGGTGTTGTCTGGGGTGGGCTGTCTGTCATTGGGAGTACCATAGGGTGTTGTCTGGGGTGGGCTGTCATTGGGAGTACCATAGGGTGTTGTCTCACTGTGGTCTGGGGTGGGCTGTCATTGGGAGTACCATAGGGTGGTGCACTGTGTTGTCTGGGGTGGGCTGTCATTGGGAGTACCATAGGGTGTTGTCTGGGGTGGGGGTGTTGTCTGGGGTGGGCTGTCATTGGGAGTACCATAGGGTGTTGTCTGGGGTGGGCTGTCATTGGGAGTACCATAGGGTGTTGTCTGGGGTGGGCTGTCATTGGGAGTACCATAGGGTGTTGTCTGGGGTGGGCTGTCATTGGGAGTACCATAGGGTGTTGTCTGGGGTGGGCTGTCATTGGGAGTACCATAGGGTGTTGTCTGGGGTGGGCTGTCATTGGGAGTACCATAGGGTGTTGTCTGGGGTGGGCTGTCATTGGGAGTACCATAGGGGGTGTCATTGGGAGTACCATAGGGTGTTGTCTGGGGTGGGCTGTCATTGGGAGTACCATAGGGTGGTGCACTGTGTTGTCTGGGGTGGGCTGTCATTGGGAGTACCATAGGGTGTTGTCTGGGGTGGGCTGTCATTGGGAGTACCATAGGGTGTTGTCTGGGGTGGGCTGGGCTGTCATTGGGAGTACCATAGGGTGTTGTCTGGGGTGGGCTGTCATTGGGAGTACCATAGGGTGTTGTCTGGGGTGGGCTGTCATTGGGAGTACCATAGGGTGTTGTCTGGGGTGGGCTGTCATTGGGAGTACCATAGGGTGTTGTCTGGGGTGGGCTGTCATTGGGAGTACTGTAGGGTGTTGTCTGGGGTGGGTCTGTCATTGGGAGTCACCATAGGGTGTTGTCTGGGGTGGGCTGTCATTGGGAGTACCATAGGGTGTTGTCTGGGGTGGGCTGTCATTGGGAGTACCATAGGGTGTTGTCTGGGGTGGGCTGTCATTGGGGTACCATAGGGTGTTGTCTGGGGTGGGCTGTCATTGGGAGTACCATGGGGTGTTGCACTGTGTTGTCTGGGGTGGGCTGTCATTGGGAGTACCATAGGGTGGTGCACTGTGTTGTCTGGGGTGGGCTGTCATTGGGAGTACCATAGGGTGTTGTCTGGGGTGGGCTGTCATTGGAGGAGTACCATAGGGTGGTGCACAGTGTTGTCTGGGGGGGCTGTCATTGGGAGTACCATAGGGTGGTGCACAGTGTTGTCTGGGGTGGGCTGTCATTGGGAGTACCATAGGGTGGTGCACAGTGTTGTCTGGGGTGGGCTGTCATTGGGAGTACCATAGGGTGGTGCACAGTGTTGTCTGGGGTGGGCTGTCATTGGGAGTACCATAGGGTGTTGTCTGGGGTGGGCTGTCATTGGGAGTACCATAGGGTGGTGCACTGTGTTGTCTGGGGGGTGTCATGTCTAGGGGTGGGAGTACCATAGGGTGTTGTCTGGGGTGGGCTGTCATTGGGAGTACCATAGGGTGTTGTCTGGGGTGGGCTGTCATGTGGGAGTACCATAGGGTGTGCACTGTGTTGTCTGGGGTGGGCTGTCATTGGGAGTACCATAGGGTGGTGCACTGTGTTGTCTGGGGTGGGCTGTCATTGGGAGTACCATAGGGTGGTGCACAGTGTTGTCTGGGGTGGGCTGTCATTGGGAGTACCATAGGGTGTTGTCTGGGGTGGGCTGTCATTGGGAGTACCATAGGGTGTTGTCTGGGGTGGGCTGTCATTGGGAGTAGGGTGTTGTCTGGGGTGGGCTGGTGTTGTCTGGGGTGGGCTGTCATTGGGAGTACCATAGGGTGTTGTCTGGGGTGGGCTGTCATTGGGAGTACCATAGGGTGTTGTCTGGGGTGGGCTGTCATTGGGAGTACCATAGGGTGTTGTCTGGGGTGGGCTGTCATTGGGAGTACCATAGGGTGTTGTCTGGGGTGGGCTGTCATTGGGAGTACCATAGGGTGTTGTCTGGGGTGGGCTGTCATTGGGAGTACCATAGGGTGTTGTCTGGGGTGGGCTGTCATTGGGAGTACCATGGGGTGTTGCACTGTGTTGTCTGGGGTGGGCTGTCATTGGGAGTACCATAGGGTGGTGCACTGTGTTGTCTGGGGTGGGCTGTCATTGGGAGTACCATAGGGTGTTGTCTGGGGTGGGCTGTCATTGGGAGTACCATAGGGTGGTGCACAGTGTTGTCTGGGGTGGTGTCATTGGGAGTACCATAGGGTGGTGCACAGTGTTGTCTGGGGTGGGCTGTCATTGGGAGTACCATAGGGTGGTGGTGTTGTCTGGGGTGGGCTGTCATTGGGAGTACCATAGGGTGGTGCACAGTGTTGTCTGGGGTGGGCTGTCATTGGGAGTACCATAGGGTCATGGGGTAGGGTGGCTGTCACTGTGTTGTCTGGGGTGGGCTGTCATTGGGAGTACCATAGGGTGGTGGGTGTTGTCTGGGGTGGGCTGTCATTGGGAGTACCATAGGGTGGTGCACTAGGGTGGTGTTGTCTGGGGTGGGCTGTCATTGGGAGTACCATAGGGTGGTGCACTGTGTTGTCTGGGGTGGGCTGTCATTGGGAGTACCATAGGGTGGTGCACTGTGTTGTCTGGGGTGGGCTGTCATTGGGAGTACCATAGGGTGTTGTCTGGGGTGGGCTGTCATTGGGAGTACCATAGGGTAGGGTGTTGTCTGGGGTGGGCTGTCATTGGGAGTACCATAGGGGTGTTGTCTGGGGTGGGCTGTCTGGGAGTACCATAGGGGGTCTGGGGTGGGCTGTCATTGGGAGTACCATAGGGTGTTGTCTGGGGTGGGCTGTCATTGGGAGTACCATAGGGTGTTGTCTGGGGTGGGCTGTCATTGGGAGTACCATAGGGTGTTGTCTGGGGTGGGCTGTCATTGGGAGTACCATAGGGTGTTGTCTGGGGTGGGCTGTCATTGGGAGTACCATAGGGTGGTGCACTGTGTTGTCTGGGGTGGGCTGTCATTGGGAGTACCATAGGGTGTTGTCTGGGGTGGGCTGTCATTGGGAGTACCATAGGGTGTTGTCTGGGGTGGGGTGTTGTCTGGGGTGGGCTGTCATTGGGAGTACCATAGGGTGTTGTCTGGGCTGGGCTGTCATTGGGAGTACCATAGGGTGTTGTCTGGGATGGGCTGTCATTGGGAGTACCATAGGGTGGTGCACTGTGTTGTCTGGGGTGGGCTGTCATTGGGAGTACCATAGGGTGTTGTCTGGGGTGGGCTGTCATTGGGAGTACCATAGGGTGTTGTCTGGGGTGGGCTGTCATTGGGAGTACCATAGGGTGTTGTCTGGGGTGGGCTGTCATTGGGAGTACCATAGGGTGTTGTCTGGGGTGGGCTGTCATTGGGAGTACCATAGGGTGTTGTCTGGGGTGGGCTGTCATCTGGGGTGGGCTGTACCATAGGGTGTTGTCTGGGGTGGGCTGTCATTGGGAGTACCATAGGGTGTTGTCTGGGGTGGGCTGTCATTGGGAGTACCATAGGGTGTTGTCTGGGGTGGGCTGTCATTGGGAGTACCATAGGGTGGTGCACTGTGTTGTCTGGGGTGGGCTGTCATTGGGAGTACCATAGGGTGTTGTCTGGGGTGGGCTGTCATTGGGAGTACCATAGGGTGTTGTCTGGGGTGGGCTGTCATTGGGAGTACCATAGGGTGGTGCACAGGGTGTTGTCTGGGGTGGGCTGTCATTGGGAGTACCATAGGGTGGTGCACAGTGTTGTCTGGGTGTGGGCTGTCATTGGGAGTACCATAGGGTGGTGCACAGTGTTGTCTGGGGTGGGCTGTCATTGGGAGTACCATAGGGTGGTGCACAGTGTTGTCTGGGGTGGGCTGTCATTGGGAGTACCATAGGGTGGTACACTGTGTTGTCTGGGGTGGGCTGTCATTGGGAGTACCCTAGGGTGGTGCACTGTGTTGTCTGGGGTGGGCTGTCATTGGGAGTACCATAGGGTGGTGCACTGTGTTGTCTGGGGTGGGCTGTCATTGGGAGTACCATAGGGTGGTACACTGTGTTGTCTGGGGTGGGCTGTCATTGGGAGTACCATAGGGTGTTGTCTGGGGTGGGCTGTCATTGGGAGTACCATAGGGTGTTGTCTGGGGTGGGCTGTCCTTGGGAGTACCATAGGGTGTTGTCTGGGGTGGGCTGTCATTGGGAGTACCATAGGGTGTTGTCTGGGGTGGGCTGTCATTGGGAGTACCATAGGGTGTTGTCTGGGGTGGGCTGTCATTGGGAGTACCAGAGGGTGGTGCACTGTGGTGGGCTGTCATTGGGAGTACCTAGGGTGTTGTCTGGGGTGGGCTGTCATTGGGAGTACCATAGGGTGTTGTCTGGGGTGGGCTGTCATTGGGAGTTCCATAGGGTGTTGTCTGGGGTGGGCTGTCATTGGGAGTACCATAGGGTGTTGTCTGGGGTGGGCTGTCATTGGGAGTACCATAGGGTGTTGTCTGGGGTGGGCTGTCATTGGGAGTACCATAGGGTGTTGTCTGGGGTGGGCTGTCATTGGGAGTACCATAGGGTGTTGTCTGGGGTGGGCTGTCATTGGGAGTACCATAGGGTGTTGTCTGGGGTGGGCTGTCATTGGGAGTACCAGAGGGTGGTGCACTGTGTTGTCTGGGGTGGGCTGTCATTGGGAGTACCATAGGGTGGTGCACTGTGTTGTCTGGGGTGGGCTGTCATTGGGAGTACCATAGGGTGTTGTCTGGGGTGGGCTGTCATTGGGAGTACCATAGGGTGTTGTCTGGGGTGGGCTGTCATTGGGAGTACCATAGAGTGTTGTCTGGGGTGGGCTGTCATTGGGAGTACCATAGAGTGTTGTCTGGGGTGGGCTGTCATTGGGAGGAGTACCATAGAGTGTTGTCTGGGATGGGCTGTCCTTGGGAGTACCATAGGGTGTTGTCTGGGATGGGCTGTCCTTGGGAGTACCATAGGGTGTTGTCTGGGGTGGGCTGCCATTGTTTTTTAACTGACTTGCCCATTTAAACAAATAAACTTAAACTCCGTTCACCATTCTAGATCTGAGTACGCGGACATCTCCTGACTTTGCCACATGATCTGTAGGATTAATTCCTAGTGAACCATTGTGATTAGATCAGACTTTTGCCCAATCAAATAAAATAAGAGTCCTATTTGCCCCTCATATGGGGTTACCCATCTGTTTAAGGTGTTCAGAGGTTTTTACCACTACATCCCTGAGTACAATAGAAGTGAGGACACCAAACCATGTGAGTAAGTAGACAACATCATCATGTCATGTTTTGACATAAACCTGACAGAGAGTCATTGAAATCAGACTGAGAGTGAGGGAAGACGTGAAGTCAGTTCAATTCTAACTGAGAGCGTCTTCAGTGCTTTAGTCCCAGAGGGGTCCAGACAGACTTTCTGTTCTCTCTCTACTCTTCTTCCGCTCCAGGAGATATTACTTGTTAAGGCCTGCTCAGTCCCTTCGAGCCAGGGACAGTGAGTTTGTGGACACACACACACACGCACGCACACAATGATGCTTCTGCAGGTTTACTGCCAATAACTCCAGGAACTGAGGATACAAACGTCAGGACTCCAAACATAAAACCTTGGATAGATCAGAAGGCTAATCATAGAAGATAGAGATCTCTGCCATTTGATAGACAGTATGATAAAACATTCATTAATAATATATTTTGGTTCTATATTTGTCTTGGTTTCAACTATAGTCTGAGACAAATCTAAAGTGGATTTAAACACCAGCCCAGTGGCTCTTATGTCTTTGGGACTGGAACAGATCAGAATGAGATCAGAATGAGAACATCCAAGATCAGAATGAGAAGTCAGATCAATCAATCAATCTTCCTCAGACAGTAAACCTTCACTCAGGATATCTGGTCTTCCCTTTGGAAACGTATATTCCTCTTCCTGTAAAAAAGGAGACGAGAGTCTGTACTCTGTCTCTGTGCAGCTGCCTGTCATCATATTATATAATCCAATATATACCACTAAGCAGACTCACGCGTTTAACCAAAGTGACTTGCAATACAGTGAGTGCATACATTTTTTTGCATATGTTTTTCTTTATGATCCCTGCAGGAATTGAACCCACAACCTCAGTGTTGCCAGCGCCATGCTCTTTCCAACTGAGCCACATAGTGCCATTCAGCACAGAACACTATCCATCATGGTCCTGTCGTGGAGGTCTTCGTTTCAGAAATGTGTTCCGTGGGTCTGTGGATGAAACAGGCAAATGAGGCCCTGAATGGCAAAATAGTTCTGCTTTCCCCATATTGCCAAAGCTGTGGCTGTATCCCCATGTCCAGCCCACATTCGTCCAAAAATACACTCTCACACGTCTTTATATTCGGCTCATCGTCCTTCTCATGCAATCCACCAAAACATGGATAGCTTTTAACTCTCCATCCCTCTCTTCATCTTGTTCCATGAAGAAGAAGAGGAGGAGGAGGAGCTACAGTGTTTGTTGAGGAGGTGCAGGAGCTTGCGTCCCAGGCTGGGCCTCCAGGGTTTGACCAGGCTCTTGGTGTTCACCAGCAGACGACCCGTCCTCCGGTCCTCGTGGCCCCCCACCAGATACTCTGATCCTGGGGGAGTAGAATAGAGAGAGCAGGGTCAATTCCAGTTTATATTCAGTCAATTTACTTTTAATGGACACTGATAGAGTGGGGTATTAGCCAGGCTTTAAATACTGTTTAAAAAATATATATAGAATGCTATAGTGAAACAGATAAAGGTTGCAGTGAGGTATCTAATGTACAAGTGTCTAGTGTGAGGCCTATTTACCCATATATGGAGTTACCCATCCATCTGCTTAAGGTAGTGTGAGGCCTATTTACCCATATATGGAGTTACCCATCCATCTGCTTAAGGTAGTGTGAGGCCTATTTACCCATATATGGAGTTACCCATCCATCTGCTTAAGGTAGTGTGAGGCCTATTTACCGGCGCCGACAGAGATGGCCGCCTCGCTTCGCGTTCCTTGGAAACTATGTAGTGTTTTGTTTTTTTACGTGTTATTTCTTACATTAATACCCCAGGTCATCTTAGGTTTCATTACATACAGTCGAGAAGAACTACTGAATATAAGATCAGCGTCAACTCACCATCAGTACGACCAAGAATATGTTTTTCGCAACGCGGATCCTGTGTTCTGCCTTTCAAGCAGGACAACGGAATGGTTCCCATGGTTCCCATGCAGCGACCCAAAAAAACGACTCAGAAAAAGAGGGAAACGAGGCGGTCTTCTGGTCAGACTCCGGAGACGGGCACATCGTGCACCACACCCTAGCATTCTTCTCGCCAATGTCCAGTCTCTTGACAACAAGGTTGATGAAATCCGAGCAAGGGTAGCATTCCAGAGGGACATCAGAGACTGTAACGTTCTTTGCTTCACGGAAACATGGCTCACTGGAGAGATGCTATCGGAGGCGGTGCAGCCAGCGGGTTTCTCCACGCATCGCGCCGACAGAAACAAACATCTTTCTGGTAAGAAGAGGGGCGGGGGCGTATTCCTTATGGCTAACGAGACATGGTGTGATGAAAGAAACATACAGGAACTCAAATCCTTCTGTTCACCTGATTTAGAATTCCTCACAATCAAATGTAGACCGCATTATCTACCAAGAGAATTCTCTTCGATTATAATCACAGCCGTATATATCCCCCAAGCAGACACATCGATGGCTCTGAACGAACTTTATTTGACTCTTTGCAAACTGGAATCCATTTATCCGGAGGCTGCATTCATTGTAGCTGGGGATTTTAACAAGGCTAATCTGAAAACAAGACTCCCTAAATTTTATCAGCATATCGATTGCGCAACCAGGGGTGGAAAAACCTTGGATCATTGTTACTCTAACTTCCGCGACGCATATAAGGCCCTGCCCCGCCCTCCTTTCGGAAAAGCTGACCACGACTCCATTTTGTTGATCCCTGCCTACAGACAGAAACTAAAACAAGAGGCTCCCACGCTGAGGTCTGTCCAACGCTGGTCCGACCAAGCTGACTCCACACTCCAAGACTGCTTCCATCACGTGGACTGGGAGATGTTTCGTATTGCGTCAGATAACAATATTGACGAATACGCTGATTCGGTGTGCGAGTTCATTAGAACGTGCGTTGAAGATGTCGTTCCCATAGCAACGATTAAAACATTCCCTAACCAGAAACCGTGAATTGATCGCAGCATTCGCGTGAAACTGAAAGCGCGAACCACTGCTTTTAATCAGGGCAAGGTGACTGGTAACATGACTGAATACAAACAGTGCAGCTATTCCCTCCGCAAGGCCATCAAACAAGCTAAGCGTCGGTACAGAGACAAAGTAGAATCTCAATTCAACGGCTCAGACACAAGAGACATGTGGCAGGGTCTACAATCAATCACGGACTACAAGAAGAAATCCAGCCCAGTCACGGACCAGGATGTCTTGCTCCCAGGCAGACTAAATAACTTTTTTGCCCGCTTTGAGGACAATACAGTGCCACTGACACGGCCTGCAACGAAAACATGCGGACTCTCCTTCACTGCAGCCGAGGTGAGTAAGACATTTAAACGTGTTAACCCTCGCAAGGCTGCAGGCCCAGACGGCATCCCCAGCCGCGCCCTCAGAGCATGCGCAGACCAGCTGGCCGGTGTGTTTACGGACATATTCAATCAATCCCTATACCAGTCTGCTGTTCCCACATGCTTCAAGAGGGCCACCATTGTTCCTGTTCCCAAGAAAGCTAAGGTAACTGAGCTAAACGACTACCGCCCCGTAGCACTCACTTCCGTCATCATGAAGTGCTTTGAGAGACTAGTCAAGGACCATATCACCTCCACCTTACCTGACACCCTAGACCCACTCCAATTTGCTTACCGCCCAAATAGGTCCACAGACGATGCAATCTCAACCACACTGCACACTGCCCTAACCCATCTGGACAAGAGGAATACCTATGTGAGAATGCTGTTCATCGACTACAGCTCGGCATTCAACACCATAGTACCCTCCAAGCTTGTCATCAAGCTAGAGACCCTGGGTCTCGACCCCGCCCTGTGCAATTGGGTACTGGACTTCCTGACGGGCCGCCCCCAGGTGGTGAGGGTAGGCAACAACATCTCCACCCCGCTGATCCTCAACACTGGGGCCCCACAAGGGTGCGTTCTGAGCCCTCTCCTGTACTCCCTGTTCACCCACGACTGCGTGGCCACGCACGCCTCCAACTCAATCACCAAGTTTGCGGACGACACAACAGTGGTAGACTTGATTACCAACAACGACGAGACAGCCTACAGGGAGGAGGTGAGGGCCCTCGGAGTGTGGTGTCAGGAAAATAACCTCACACTCAACGTCAACAAAACTAAGGAGATGATTGTGGACTTCAGGAAACAGCAGAGGGAACACCCCCCTATCCACATCGATGGAACAGTAGTGGAGAGGGTAGCAAGTTTTAAGTTCCTCGGCATACACATCACAGACAAACTGAATTGGTCCACTCACACAGACAGCATCGTGAAGAAGGCGCAGCAGCGCCTCTTCAACCTCAGGAGGCTGAAGAAATTCGGCTTGTCACCAAAAGCACTCACAAACTTCTACAGATGCACAATCGAGAGCATCCTGGCGGGCTGTATCACCGCCTGGTACGGCAACTGCTCCGCCCACAATCGTAAGGCTCTCCAGAGGGTAGTGAGGTCTGCACAACGCATCACCGGGGGCAAACTACCTGCCCTCCAGGACACCTACACCACCCGATGTTACAGGAAGGCCATAAAGATCATCAAGGACATCAACCACCCGAGCCACTGCCTGTTCACCCCGCTATCATCCAGAAGGCGAGGTCAGTACAGGTGCATCAAAGCTGGGACCGAGAGACTGAAAAACAGCTTCTATCTCAAGGCCATCAGACTGTTAAACAGCCACCACTAACATTGAGTGGCTGCTGCCAACACACTGACACTGACTCAACTCCAGCCACTTTAATAATGGGAATTGATGGGAAATGATGTAAATATATCACTAGCCACTTTAAACAATGCTACCTTATATAATGTTACTTACCCTACATTATTCATCTCATATGCATACGTATATACTGTACTCTATATCATCGACTGCATCCTTATGTAATACATGTATCACTAGCCACTTTAACTATGCCACTTTCTTTACATAGTCATCTCATATGTATATACTGTACTCGATACCATCTACTGTATCTTGCCTATGCTGCTCTGTACCATCACTCATTCATATATCCTTATGTACCTATTCTTTATCCCCTTACATTGTGTATAAGACAGTAGTTTTGGAATTGTTAGTTAGATTACTTGTTGGTTATTACTGCATTGTCGGAACTAGAAGCACAAGCATTTCGCTACACTCGCATTAACATCTGCTAACCATGTGTATGTGACAAATAAAATTTGATTTGATTTGATGGAGTTACCCATCCATCTGCTTAAGGTAGTGTGAGGCCTATTTACCCATATATGGAGTTACCCATCCATCTGCTTAAGGTAGTGTGAGGCCTATTTACCCATATATGGAGTTACCCGTCTGCTTAAGGTAGTGTGAGGCCTATTTACCCATATATGGGGTTACTCCATTTCATACCTTCAGAGTTTTCATACCTACCTACAAGGCAGGTAGGCATCCAGAGACGTCAGAGAAAATAACTATTGGGGCAAGAAGCAGTCGACGTCCAGTTGCCTGGCCAAACCGTAAGAGCTCACCTGGGTTAAGGAGGGGGCAGGTGCACCCTCGGGTGGTCCAGGATTCTGGGTAGAGGGTGATGTGACCTTTCTTGATGTTCACCTGGCTGCCGTGGTACAGGACCTTCTTTACCTTAACCTCCACCTCAGCATGGGAGCCCTGATCACGGGCCGCAATGATCCTCACCATCAGCACTGTGAACACACACACCATCTGATCGAATCAATCAATCTCAATACTGTTGGCGTCAACCCCTTTTCAATTCTGCTGGCACCATTTACTACTGAAACATGCAGTGAGTTAGCATTTCCTGTTAGCATTTCCTGTTAGCATTTCCTCTTCAATTCTGTATTATTATCAATTTTTTTGTAAGATTTAATTTGATGTTTTATGAACAATACAAAACATACACATACAAAACGACAAAGTCATAGAAACATCAACTACATCAACCCTGCCCAGACCCACTAGCACACACGGTCATCTCCATTGTACACATCATTTTCCGCCACAAACTGCAACATTTTGTATTTAAATAATACATTGTTAGATTTTTCCATTGTGTTAACGATGGAGGATTGATTGATTTCCAAGTTTTTAGTATTTATGTTTTTTTCTCCAGATGATTGACAAGAGAATCGTCCAACCAATTGGCTCTCTCACTACACCCCCATATGCCATGTCTTGAAATATGCAGACAGACAGATTAAAAGTAAGTTTATATTGTAATACTTCTAACAACTGACTTTCTAGCTCCACCCATAACTTTTGGACATGAATTATTGAGCCATTGTTAGTTTTACACATGACTCTGCTGTTGTGCTGTAGAATTTGTGAATTTTGTCTCTTGTATAGTCAATTCTATACATTAGTTTATACTGGATAAAGCCTACATTTTTGTTAACTGTCATTTTGTTAGTTATGCTCCAACTTTCCTTCCGTCTTGAGTCAACATCAGTTCTTTTTAAGTCTCGGTTCTAATTCTTCATTTTTTTTCCTAAGAGATTGTCAGTTGGATAGACTCTCTGCAAGGTATTGTATATCTTACCTATCACATGGATATCATTTTCTGACTCAAATAAGATTCCCTTAAGGTTTCTCTGATGTCCAAAAGACTTCAAATATAAATGTTGTGATATGTAACTTTTTCTACATTGGTCAGTCCAAAATTACTTTTTAATAATTCTGTCATGGAAATAAATGTATTTCCTGTTACCAAGTCAATTACGGTTTCTATGCCTTTAGTTTTCCATGAGGACTATTTTATTAGTGAATTCTGAAAAGCTATCTAAGGATTGTTTCATAAGGTTGTGCTTTATGAAGTGATATTGGTTGTTTTAGAATACATTTAATTTTCTTAACGATGAAGTTGTTAATGTTTTTAGCTTTGTTCTTTGAAAACAGACACAAAATGATTCTGGGGATGAGCATGCACATCTTCAATATGTACCCATTGTTCCTCTTTAGTGTATCTAACTATCTGTCTGTAGTAAAAGCCTTGGGTGGTGAGTTGATCCAATTCCATGTCTGGATGGTTTAAACCAACCATAGACTTAGGAAGATGTAAAATGTTCCTTTTTTATTATATATTATATTTTATTTGGCCAAATAAAGTCTGTTGTGACCAAGTATACTTTTTTAAAGAATGTCTCTGGGGGGGTAATTGGTATTACCTAGAAAAAATATTCAAAAACTTTAGCAAACTTTAGCCATTCCAAACATTTATTCTACCTGAAAGACTATTCAATTTAATTCGATCTGCTTTCATATTGTTGAGTAATGAAATAAAGTTATCTTTATATATTTGTTGTTTGTTGTCACTTATTAAGCATCCTAAATATTTCATATTTTTTATGGTCCACTTAAAGGATTGCTGTAAATGGTGATTTATTTTTTTTGCCCTCAATTGTGTATCTATAAACGCTGTTGTGGGCTTGAACAGGCCTTGGCTGTTGCCCCTTTTTCACCACGCTGTCTCTGTGGGTGGACAATATCGGATTGTCTGTGATGTGTACGCCGAGGGAACTTGAAGCGGTCCCGTTGATGTGTTTCCTGAAGTCCATGATCAGCTCCTTCGTTTTGTTGACGTTGAGGGAGAAATTATTTCCTGGCACCACCCCGCCAGGGCCCTCATCTCCTCCCTGAGGGCTGTCTCATCATTGTTGGTAATCAGGCTTACTACTATTGTGTCGTCTGCAAACTAGATGATTGATTTGGAGGCGTGCGTGGCCACGCAGTCATGGGTGAGCAGGGAGTACAGGAGGGGGCTGTGCACGCACCCTTGTGGGGCCCCTGTGTTGAGGATCAGCAAATTGGAGGTGTTGTTTCCTACCTTCACCACCTGGGGGTGGCCCGTCAGGAAGTCCAGGACCCAGTTGCACAGGGCAGGGTTCAGACCCAGTGCCCTGAGCTTAATGATTGAATATGTCGGTAAACACTCCAGCCAGCTGGTCTCCGCATGCTCTGAGGATGCAGCTAGGGAGGCCATCTTGCGAGGGTTAACACACTTAAATGTCTTACGTCGGCCACAGAGAACAATAGCCCACAGTCCTTGGGAGTGGGCCGCGTCAGAGGCACTGTGTTATTCTTAAAACGGGTGAAGAAGGTGTTCAACTTGTCCAGGAGCAAGACTTCGGTGTCCGCCATGTGGCTGGTTTTCCTTTTGTAATCCGTGATTGTCTGTAGACCTTGCCACATATGTCTTGTGTCTGAGACATTGAATTGCAACTCCACTTTTTCTCTGTACTGACATTTTGCCTGTTTCAATTGCCTTACGGATGGAATATCTACACTGTTTGTATTTCACCATATTCCCAGTCACCTTGCAACGGTTAAATGAGGTGGTTCTCGCTTTTAGTTTTGCACGAATGCTACCATCTACCCACGGTTTCTGGTTTGGGTAGATTTTAATAGTCACAGTGGGAACATCCCTTATACATTTCCTGATGAAATTGTGTCCGTGTAAACGTCAATGTTATTCTCAGAGGCTACCCGGGAACATATCCCAGTCCGCGTGATCAAATCAATCTTGAAGCATGCATTCCGATTGGTCAGACCAGCGTTGAATAGACCTTAGCACGGATACTTCCAGTATGAGTTTCTGCCTATAGGAAGGGAGGAGAAAAATGGAGCCGTATTCTGATTTGCCGAAGGGCGGGAGAGGGCCTTGTAGGCATCCCGGAAGGGGGAGTAGCAATGGTCGAGCATTTTAGCAGCGTTGGTACTACAGTCAATGTGTTGATAGTACTTCCGTAGCATTTTCCTCAAATTTGCTTTCTTAACATGCTGACCAGACCGGTTAGAGCCAGTTTGCGTGGTTTCTTAACATGCTGACCAGACCGGTTAGAGCCAGTTTGCGTGGTTTCTTAACATGCTGACCAGACCGGTTAGAGCCAGTTTGCGTGGTTTCTTAACATGCTGACCAGACCGGTTAGAGCCAGTTTGCGCGAGCGTCTCAAAATACCTTTAGAAATCCATGTTATTCAATTATTGCACCCACACTGCTCGTGCACGCCAACGAGCGTCAACGAGCGTTGAAAGAAGCTGTTTTGCAGGTTGTGTGGTAATACTATGAAAGTGTAGATGCCAATCACCATATAAGTTCAAAGATGAAAAAGCCTGGAAGGAGGAGAGATGACTAGAAACTATTTGGCTGATCGTTTTATGTGTGGATTAATTGTCTGAGTAAAGGACCTTGTGCATTTCAGGTAAAATAACAACTCAATGTTTATATCCCAGGACAAATTAGCTAGCAACAGCAAGCTAGTTAAATACTACAAATGATCTAGCAAGTGCAAGCTAACTAGCTAAATTGCCATACGTTTTTAATGCTTTTTGACCTGTCCACAAATTAATGTAATTGGTTCAGAGTTTGTTTTGATATTTTAACCTGTGTGTCGTGATCGTGTTTGGTGTAGGGGGACAAAATAAATGTATGCACGATAGCGCACGATGGGCGCAGCCGGTTTGGGTTCCGTGTAAGGGAGTAGTTTCTTGGCAATTTCTCACATGGAATAGTCTTCACTTCTCAGAACAAGAATAGACTGTATAGACTTAATCAGATGTCCTTACATAAACGCTTGGTATGCTTTCGCCGAAAAGCTTTTTTGAAATCTGACACGCCAGGTGGATTAACAACAAGCTAAGCTGTGTTTTGCTATATTGCACTTGTGATTTCATGAAAATTAAATATTTGTTTTAATTTAATTTGAATTTGGCGCTGTGCAATTCAGCGGATGTTGACGAAAATGATCCCGCTAACGGGATGGGTGCATCAAGAAGTTAAGAAACCACGCAAACTGGCTCTAACCGGTCTGGTCAGCATGTTAAGAAACCACGCAAACTGGCTCTAACCGGTCTGGTCAGCATGTTAAGAAACCACGCAAACTGGCTCTAACCGGTCTGGTCAGCATGTTAAGAAACCACGCAAACTGGCTCTAACCGGTCTGGTCAGCATGTTAAGAAACCACACAAACTGGCTCTAACCAGAATAGAAAGAGGAGTGGGAGATCCCGGGTGCACAACTGAGCAAGAGGACAAGTACATTAGAGTGTCTAGTTTGAGAAAGTCCTCAACTGGCAGCTTCATTAAATAGTACCCACAAAACACCAGTCTCAATGTCAACAGTGAAGAGGTGACTCCGGGATGCTGGCCTTCTAGGCAGAGTTGCAAAGAAAACACCATATCTCAGACTGGCCAATGAAAAGAAAAGAACACAGATACTGGACAGAGGAAGATTGGAAAAAGTGTTATGGACAGACAAATCTAAATTTGAGGTGTTCGGATCACATAGAAGAACATTCGTGAGACACAGAAAAAATGAAAAGATGCTGAGGGAGTGCTTGACGCCATCTGTCAAGCATGATGGAGGCAATGTGATGGTCTGGGGGTGCTTTGGTGGTGGTAAAGTTGGGTGATTTGTACAGGGTAAAAGGGATCTTGAAGAAGGAAGGCTATCACTCCATTTAGCAACACCATGCCATACCCTGTGGACGGTGCTTAATTGGAGCTAATTTCCTCCTAGAACAGGACAATGACCCAAAGCAAAGCTCCAAATGATGCAATAACTATTTAGGGAAGAAGCAGTCAGCTGGTATTCATTCTGTCTATAATGGAGTGGCCAGCACAGTCACCGGATCTCAACCCTATTGAGCTGTTGTGGGAGCAGCTTGACCGTATGGTAGAAGTGCCCATCAAGCCAATCCAACTTGTGGGAGGTGCTTCAGGAAGCATGGGGTGAAATCTATTCAGATTACTAGAATACTAGAATGCCAAAGGTCTGCAAGGCTGTAATTGCTGCAAATGGAGGATTCTTTGACGAAAGCAAAGTTTTATTAAAAATCATTATTATAACCTTGTCAACATCTTGACTATGTTTCCTATCCATTTTGTAACTAATTTCATGTATGTTGTCATGGAAAACAAGGACATTTCTAAGAGACCCCAAACTTTTGAACAGTAGTGTACACGGCTGTGACTATAACTGAAGAGAATTCTCTTGGAAGGTAATACAGTCAGCATTTGATTGTGAGGTACTCTAGGTTGGGTGAACAAAAGGACTTGAGTTTCTGTATGTTATCACAATCACACCCTGAGTGGTTAATCATGAAACATACACCACCGCCCTTCCTCTTCCCGGAGAGTTCTTTATTCCCGTCTGTGCGATGTACTGAGAACCCAGCTGGCTGTATGGACGGGGACAGTATATCAGGAGAGAGCCATTATTCCACGAAACAGAGTATGTTACAGTCCCTGATGTCTCTCTGGAAGGAGATCCTCGCCCTGAGCTTGTCCACTTTATTGTCCAGAGACTGAACATTAGCAATTAATATACTAGGAAACCGTTGATGGCGTGCACGCCTCCTGAGCCGGACTACAAGTCCACTCCAAATACCTCTCTCCACCGGTGGCGTCTTGGAGCAGCTTCTGGGATAAATTAAATTGCCCTGGGGGGTACGAACAAAGGATCCATTTCGGGAAAGTCGTGTTCCTGGTTCGTAATGCCACCGCTCTGATATCAAAATGTTCTTTCCGGCTGTATGTAATAACACAAAAAACATTCTGGGCTAATAATGTAAGAAATAACACCCCAAAAAACAAAATACTGCAAAGTTGCTTAAGAGTTAGAAGCAAAGCTGCCATGTCTGTCACCGCAATCTTGCCAGTAGATCATCGGCAAATAAGTCAAATTAATATTCATGTTTACCAACACTGATACGTTTGGGTCCTGTCTAATTCGTTCTGCAAGCGGTTCAATTGCCACTACAAACAGGAGGGGGGGGTTCCTTTTCCATTCTGCTGGCATCGTTCACTACAGTCTGGTCCCAGATTTGTTTGTGCTTTATAGCCAACTTCTATGGTCGTTGTTATGCATATCAGGCCCGTGGGAGTTGGCTAACATAGGAGTGGTTAACCTCAAACATCTCCTTTTGATCTACAACCAACTCTGCTTTATGTTCTCCTATTGTTTACGTCTTTTCATATCTTGTGAAGTTCTCAGACAAAAGAAAGAGCACAACACCAGGTGGATCCACAGGAGACAAATTAAGACATTTGGTTTTTTAGCATGCATGGACAATGCTAAGATTAATATGATTGTTTTTCCCAGGAACTTTTCCCACACGTATCTTTCTTAGTATTACTGTATGTCCCACCTACCGTAGTCATACTCGTTGGCACAGAAGAGTTTGGGGCTGCCTATAGGCACCACCTTACACTGACATTTCTCTGGAAAGACAGGGAAAACAATAACATGTACTGTAGATTACGCTTATACATTATATATCTGTGTGTGTGTATAGATGTGTGTGTGTGTGTGTATAGATGGTGTGTCTGCTTTCTTGCATGTGTGCGTGCCTACATGCGTGCCCATGCTTTTGTGTATAACCCATGACTCACCAGAGTGGTGCAGTGCAGAGAACAGCTCCTCCACCCTAAACAGTGTTGTTAGCTCACTACTGCTAGGTCCTCTGTGTATGTGGCTGTCACCTCCTGTATAGTACACGTCCAGATCTGAGCTGGAACACAACACAACACATCACATCACAACACAAAACACCACAGAGGAAACTCTGGTCAAACATAGCACTGCCTGCTAGCCATACAATCCATGAATACACCTCTACATACTTACTTTGCATTAAGATAAAGACTACTCCATTAATAACGTCATCCCCAGGTTCAATTGCTACCGCAGAGAGAGCCGTCTGGATAGAGGAGACTACACCACAGAGAGAGGAGACTACACCACAGAGAGAGCCGTCTGGATAGAGGAGACTACACCACAGAGAGAGCCGTCTGGGTAGAGGAGACTACACCACAGAGAGAGCCGTCTGGGTAGAGGAGACTACACCACAGAGAGAGCCGTCTGGATAGAGGAGACTACACCACAGAGAGAGCCGTCTGGATAGAGGAGACTACACCACAGAGAGAGCCGTCTGGATAGAGGAGACTACACCACAGAGAGAGCCGTCTGGGTAGAGGAGACTACACCACAGAGAGAGCCGTCTGGATAGAGGAGACTACACCACAGAGAGAGCCGTCTGGATAGAGGAGACTACACCACAGAGAGAGCCGTCTGGATAGAGGAGACTACACCACAGAGAGAGCCGTCTGGATAGAGGAGACTACACCACAGAGAGAGCCGTCTGGGTAGAGGAGACTACACCACAGAGAGAGCCATCTGGGTAGAGGAGACTACACCACAGAGAAAGGAGACTACACCACAGAGAGAGGAGACTACACCACAGAGAGAGCCGTCTGGATAGAGGAGACTACACCACAGAGGGAGGAGACTACACCACAGAGAGAGGAGACTACACCACAGAGAAAGGAGACTACACCACAGAGAGAGAGAGGAGACTACACCACAGAGAGAGCCATCTGGTAGAGGAGACTACACCACAGAGAGAGCCATCTGGGTAGAGGAGACTACACCACAGAGAGAGCCGTCTGGGTAGAGGAGACTACACCACAGAGAGAGCTGTCTGGGTAGAGGAGACTACACCACAGAGAGAGCCGTCTGGATAGAGGAGACTACACCACAGAGAGAGCCGTCTGGATAGAGGAGACTACACCACAGAGAGAGCCGTCTGGGTAGAGGAGACTACACCACAGAGAGAGCCGTCTGGACTACACCACAGAAAGGAGACTACACCACAGAGAGAGCCGTCTGGATAGAGGAGACTACACCACAGAGAGAGCCGTCTGGATAGAGGAGACTACACCACAGAGAGAGCCGTCTGGATAGAGGAGACTACACCACAGAGAGAGCCGTCTGGGTAGAGGAGACTACACCACAGAGAGAGCCGTCTGGATAGAGGAGACTACACCACAGAGGAGGAGACTACACCACCACAGAGAGAGCCGTCTGGATAGAGGAGACTACACCACAGAGAGAGCCGTCTGAGTAGAGGAGACTACACCACAGAGAGAGCCGTCTGGGTAGAGGAGACTACACCACAGAGAGAGCCGTCTGGGACTACACCACAGAGAGGAGACTACACCACAGAGAGAGAGCCGTCTGGATAGAGGAGACTACACCACAGAGGGAGAGACTACACCACAGAGAGAGCCATCTGGATAGAGGAGACTACACCACAGAGAGAGCCGTCTGGTAGAGACTACACCACAGAGAGAGCCGTCTGGTCTAGAGGAGACTACACCACAGAGAGAAGCCGCCTGGGTAGAGGAGACTACACCACAGAGAGAGCCGTCTGGGTAGAGGAGACTACACCACAGAGAGAGCCATCTGGGATAGAGGAGACTACACCACAGAGAGAGCCGTCTGGTAGGAGACTACACCACAGAGAGAGCCGTCTGGATAGAGGAGACTACACCACAGAGAGAGCCGTCTGGGTAGAAAGGAGACTACACCACAGAGAGAGCCGTCTGGATAGAGGAGACTACACCACAGAGAGAGCCGTCTGGGTAGAGGAGACTACACCACAGAGAGAGCCGTCTGGATAGAGGAGACTACACCACAGAGGAGACTACACCACAGAGAGAACCGTCTGGGTAGAGGAGACTACACCACAGAGAGAAACGCCTGGGTAGAGACTACACCACAGAGAGAGACTACACCACAGAGAGGAGACTACACCACAGAGAGAGGAGACTACACCACAGAGAGAGAGCCATCTGGATAGAGGAGACTACACCACAGAGAGAGCCATCTGGGTAGAGACTACACCACAGAGAGTCTGAGTAGAGACTACACCACAGAGAGCCGCCTGGGCAGAGGAGACTACACCACAGAGAGAGCCGCCTGTGTAGAGGAGACTCCACCACAGAGAGAGAGAGGAGACTACACCACAGAGAGAGCCATCTGGGTAGAGAGACTACACCACAGAGAGAGCCGTCTGGGTAGAGGAGACTACACCACAGAGAGAGCCGTCGGGGTAGAGGAGACGACACCACAGAGAGAGCCGTCTGGATAGAGGAGACTACACCACAGAGAGAGGAGACTACACCACAGAGAGAGCCGTGTAGGTAGAGGAGACTACACCACAGAGAGAGCCGTCTGGGTAGACTACTTCATTAAGGGTCTGATTCAGGTTCAGGATAAGCGTCTGATTAATTATTCATTGATGTCAATGAGAGACTTTCAGGTGAGTTACAGTAAACTAAAAGTACTAGTGAATCTGCATAGTTTGTGTCTCAAATGGCTCCCTGTTCACTATACATGTGAACAGGGCCAATAGAGAATATAGGGTGCTATTTGGAACGCAGCCTACTATATGAATCCATAGACACTTACCCAGACAAGCAGTCCCCGGTGTAGGGATCACAGTCCCCACCTGTACAGTCACACGGTCTGCACCCGTAACCATGGAAGCCCCAGAACCCTACAATGCATCTGTCACAGAGAGGTCCGCCCACGCCCGATCTGCAGGTGCATGCCCCGTTGCTAGGGTTACAGAGGTCCTGGCCACCTGAGATCGCGGGTCTAGACCCTACAGGGTGGCAGGCACATGCTGTTGGTATGGGGTAAGAGGGACAAACAGAACAGATCAGAGAGGGAGAGATTAGCACATTCCTACCATTATATCCAACATACGGAGCTCATTTATTCATGTCTTTAATAGTGTGGCCCTCGGGATAGGTCTCTTGACTTTATTCAGAAAAAAAGATACTTCATTCCATACCATACGTCCCAGACAAAACAACAGCACACGCACTCACATGAACACACACAGAAACACACACACACAGAAACACACACACACCCACGAACACACACCCACGAACACACACATATTGTACACTCCCTATGAAAAACAAACTCCATAAGTGGGGGGACGGCGACAGGAAGGGAGGGAGTATGTATTTAACCCTGAGGATACATCACACTACTGTAAAAACACACTACTGTAAAAACACTACTACTGTAAAAACACACTACTACTGTAAAAACACTACTGTGCATGTGTGCTTTTGCGTGCCTGTGTGTGTGTGTATGTATGTATGTGTGTATGTATGTGTCTGTGTGTATGTGTGTGTATGCATGTATGTATGTTTGTGTATGTGTGTGCGTATGTGTTTGTATATGTGTGTGTATGTCTGTTTGTGCATGTATGTGTGTGTGTGTGTGTACAGTATCTGTGTCTATGTATGCATGTATGTGTGTATGCGTGCATGTGTGTGAGCACACTTGTGTTTCTCTTTCTCTCAAACACAGTTTGTTTGTTCTTTAAAAGACCGAAGCGAAAGAGCATGCCTGGGGAAAAGAACAGGAATGTGAAACTCATCTATTGTTTTCAATTACTGTCACATTCCTCAAAGATGTGGTTGATCTTCTAGTCCTGCACTGAAAAGTACTCAAGTATTGTCAGTATTGTATAAGTTGGCAATAACATTGTGGTCGCAGTGGTTCTATATTATTTACCTTTTATTTAACTAGGCAAGTCAGTTAAGAACAAATTCATATTTTCAATGACAGCCTATGAACAGTGGGTTAACTGCCTTGTTCAGGGGCAGAACGACAGATTTTTACCTTGTCAGCTCGGGGGATTCAATCTTGCAATCTTTCGGTTACAAGTCCTTTCAGTGGCTGGCCCCCAACGCTCTAACCGCTAGACTACCTACCACTAACCTTCCACTACTGCATGTTTTTGTTTCAGCTTAGTGCCGTCATCACACCTGATTCAACTAATCAACTGCTCTTCAACACCTTGATGACACCTGAATCAGGTGTTTCACTGCTGAGCAGGAGTGAAGACCTGCGGTGCTGCACCTCCTCAAGAGCATTAATGACTATCCCGGTTGTAGACAACCCATGTCTGACTTGTTGTTACTACATCGTTACTATGTTGTTGCTATGTTATTACATTGTTACTACGTTGTTACTACGTTGTTACTATGTTGTTACATTGTTACTACATTGTTAGTTTGTTGTTACTATGTTACTACGTTGTTACTACGTTGTTACTACATTGTTACTACGTTGTTACTATGTTACTACGTTGTTACTATGTTACTATGTTACTACGTTGTTACTACGTTGTTACTACGTTGTTATTACGTTGTTACTATGTTATTACGTTGTTACTATGTTACTACATTGTTACTACGTTGTTACTATGTTACTACGTTGTTACTATGTTACTACATTGTTACTACGTTGTTACTATGCTACTACATTGTTACTACGTTGTTACTATGTTACTACATTGTTACTACGTTGTTACTACGTTGTTACGTTGTTATTACATTGTTACTATGTTATTACGTTGTTACTGTTATTACGTTGTTATTACATTGTTACTACATTGTTACTACGTTTTTACTACATTGTTAGTTTGTTGTTACTACGTTGTTACTATGTTGTTACTTTGTCGTTACTATGCTGCCTTGTTGTTACTATGTTATCACTACATTGTTACTACATTACTTTGTTGTTACTATGTTATTACTATGTTTTTTACTTTGTTGATACTATGTTTTTAGTTTGTTGTTACTATGTTGCTACTTTGTTGCTACTACGTTGTTACTATGTTACTTTGTTGTTACTATGTTTTTACATTGTTGTTACTATGTTGTTAGTGTGTTGTTACCATGGTCTGAGGGGTATACTACAAAGCAGGATCAGGAAGTTGGCCAAAATAAGATGGGCATGGTCTAATTGATTCAACAACCATAAACACATATCTATGATTTGACCTCTGTTCCCTGCTATCTGGATGATTTGACCTCTGTTCCCTGCTATCTGGATGATTTGACCTCTGTTCCCTGCTATCTGAATGATTTGACCTCTGTTCCCTGCTATCTGAATGATTTGACCTCTGTTCCCTGCTATCTGGATGATTTGACCTCTGTTCCCTGCTATCTGGATGATTTGACCTCTGTTCCCTGCTATCTGGATGACTTGACCTCTGTTCCCTGCTATCTGAATGACTTGACCTCTGTTCCCTGCTATCTGAATGACTTGACCTCTGTTCCCTGCTATCTGGATGACTTGACCTCTGTTCCCTGCTATCTGGATGACTTGACCTCTGTTCCCTGCTATCTGGACAGGCAGAGGGTATGTTTTGTCCTCTTACGTGTGCAGGAGTCAGCGGCAGAGCTAGGTCTGCTGGGGTGTCTGTAGAACCCTCTACGGCAGCTCTGGCAATGTCTGCCCTGTGTGTTGTGGTGGCAGACGTCACACACAGTCCCACTACGCCGTCCCGATGCCAACCACACACCACGGTCAAAGTGACAGCTATCTGCATGGCCGTGACACTTGCACTCTGTAAAAGAAAAGAGGAAGCGCCAAAGATAATCGTGCAAAACTCTTTTGACTTTCATGTAAATCATTATTGACGTCAATGGCAGACATGTACAACACAATTTGAGTTAAGAGCAAAGATCTCTAGTCAGAATACCACCTTAAAAGCATTTCTGTTTTCCCATTGCTTCCATTCTCTCAAAGGTAAAGTAAAGATACTAGGTTTCATTGACATTTGCACCAAGGGGTCATTTCTGAATGTGAATGTTTCAACTACAACAAAAAGACAGATCCCTTTGAGAGCATTGAATAGGTAAAAGAAGATATACCTACTGAATTCTACAACTACTACTAATTCAAAAAAAGACATCTGGCTGTGTGTATCGGGTAATGTACTTGTTGTGTACGTGGTTCTGCTGGTTGACCTTCCTGGCCTTGTAAGACTCACTCTTGCATTCACGAGGTGCTCCTATGATGCCGTTGGCAGCTTGCCAGGGTTGGTCATTGTAGAGGGGAACACAGTGCTCACAGTGGTCGCCGGCAGTGTTGTGTTTACACACACATTTCCCATGGACCTGCCGCAGGGAAGAGAGCAGTGTATTATGTATGTATTACTGAAATACGGTTCCAGACGGTTACACACAGTCACACCCACATTTCCCATGGACCTGCCGCAGGGGAGAGAGAAAGCAATATTTACTGTAATAGGGAACACAGATATAGACACACAAATATTTTGCTCCAAAAAAGAAATATATATATATATATGTATATTGTTTGCAAATTGATATGTGACACGTATTAATGCCAAAATAACATGCAAAACAGGTAAGCCCCCCCCCTCAATAAATATATATAATTTTAAAAATGTGGGGGGGCTTGCCTGTATTGCATGTTATTTTGGCATTAATACGTGTCACATATCAGTTTGCAAACAATGTAAAAAAAAATATATATATATATATATATATCATTGAGCTAATAAAGCTGCATACAAACAGGCAGCTCCAAAATGCAGGTGTTTCAGCCTAGCTCAGTGCTTTCTGTGATGATGGGGCAGGCCAGCAAAAAATAGGAGCATTGCACTGTGATTGGCTCAGCATTGCACCGTGATTGGTTCAGTGTTCTGTCACTCATGGGGACACTGTCACCAGCCTTGAGTATGGGTAGACATCAAGAAGCCGTTTGGCTACTGCCATAGAGCCGTTTGGCTACTGCCATAGAGTTACATTAGAAGTTCCCTTCCAAGAAGGCTCAAGGTCCGATAAAATAACGTCAAACGACATTATATCTACAGTAGCTTTGATTGGACTGTCAACGTCTTACTTTCCAAAATCTTAGCTAGCAGTCATCGTCATAAATAAAGTAGACAATCTACTGGCAAATCCTTTTTAATCCTTGTCATATGAAGATAAATAACGAAGATAAATGATATATAAAATGTATCGGTGCTCATCGGCCACTTGATATAAACATTACACAACAAGTTCGAAAATCGCAAATTCAACAATGAGTTGTTTGGAAGGAATCGGTGACAGTGGCTAACAGCAAGCATCGCAACTGGGAAGTCAGACTGGGAAAACAAGCATCGCAACTGGGAAGTCAGACTGGGAAAACAAGCATCGCAACTGGGAAGTCAGACTGGGAAAACAAGCATCGCAACTGGGAAGTCAGACTGGGAAAATACGTTTTGAACGAAGGCGAGTCCAAACAATGTCTTATCTGCTGCTGCATAAATGATAGGAAGATGGGAGATATGGTCAGTCACATCAGCTATGTTTTTTAAAGAGGCAGTAAACGAGGCTGCCAGACAAGGCTCCGCTGATAGCCAGGTGTAGAGGTGGTCAGGATTCACTCCATGGTGCTGAAAAGAAAGCTCTGCTGTTGGGACAGCTTTGTGTGGACCCTAAACATTTGTGGGCACTGCTTGTCGCCGTTATAGTGCAATGAATGTATTGTTTAGTGTTGTGTAGTGGCTTTGCTGGCATGCATCTAAAAAAACTTTTAAAATGTTGGTTGAGTTTGACCCACCAAGATTTACATGCTAAAATCACAAGTGCAGCAGTGTATTCACTACTTTGCAGTAAATGTGGATTGCACAGTGAAGTGTAGAACACTCTTAGTTATCTTCCCACCACTGTTTGACTAAAGCCTCCAATGTTTACTATATGAGAAATGCTGATGTAATTCCACTGGCACTTTCTACTCTCAGTGGGAAAAATATGTTGAAGCTACTATATTTTACACTATAATTAAGGTTTCCTCATAGTCATAATCCCGTAATGGAAGGTAAATCTGTGGGTAAATATAGTCTTCAGTAAAGCCTAGAGGCTCCGCATTAAAGCACCACTACACAGATGTAGAGCCCAAGGGGTGGTGGGAATGGAGAGTGCCAGAAACAATAACACATTTACACATACCCTGACACACACACCCTGACACACACACACACACACACACACACATACACACAAACATTCGGCAGCACAAACACACAAATACACAACATCCCTGACTGTTTTTGTTAACAGAGTGACGTGATGATTGCAGTCTTTTGGAGAAGCGCTAATAGACACAGAGATAAGTGGTCAGTTGTGATTGGCTGTTCGTGCTGCTCTTCACCCTTACTCACCACGTGATTGATCCTCTGCCTGGGGGGGCGGTACCCATTGGCTGGCACACAGTGCTCAGCGTGCCCGTTGCAGAGGCAGCTGCCCTTGACAATGAAGTCATAGATGGCATAATGGTTCGTGGGCAGTGCCTGGATATCTGGGTCTTTAGTCTGGCAGGGGCAAGGCTGGCGCTGCAGCAGATGCACCCGCAGGTTGGTGACCATCAACTGAGTCTGGGCTGCTGGGCCATAGGGGTCCAATGAGTACCAGGGGGACAGGGCGCGATAGATCACCTAGAGAGGGGAGAAGAGTGGGTCAGAGTTCCCAGTAACAAAATCTGGCAGATCAAATCAAACTTTGTCACGTGTGTGTAGACCTCACAGTGAAATGCCTACTTACAAGCCCTTAGCCAACAGTGCAGTTCAAGAAGAGTTAAGAAAATATTTACCAAATAAACTAAAGTAAAAAATAATAAAAAGTAACACAATAACATAATAACAGCAGTGTACAAAATAAATGGAGGGGGGGTCAATGTAAATAGTCCGGTGGCCATTTGATTAATTGTCCAGCAGTTTTATGGCTTGGGGGTAGAAGCTGTTAAGGAGCCTTTTGGTCCTAGACTTGGCGAAAACTCTATGTACAGTGTGTGCAAATGTAGAAGAGTAGGGAGGTAAGGCAATACATAGGCAAATGGAGGTGAAATAATTACAATTTAGCATTAACACTGTAGTGATAGATGTGCAGATGATGATGTGCAAGTGGAGGTACTGGGGTGCAAAAGAGCAGGAGGATAAGTAATAATATGGGGATGAGGTAGTTGGGTGTGCTATTTACAGATTGGCTGTGTACAGGTACAGTGATCAGTAAGCTGCTCTGACAGCTGATGCTTAAAGTTAGAGAGGGAGATATAAGACTCCAGCTTCAGTGATGTTTGCAATTCGTTCCAGTCATTGGCAGCAGAGAACTGGAAGGAAATGCGGTCAAAGGAAGTGTTGGCTTTGGGGATGACCAGTGAAATATACCTGTTGGAGTGCGTGCTACGGGTGGGTGTTGCTATGGTGACCAGTGAGCTGAGATAAGGTGGGGCATTACCTAGCTTTTAGATGACCTGGAGCCAGTGGGTTTGGCAATGAATATGTAGTGAGGGCCAGCCAACGAGAGCATACAGGTCGCAGTGGTGGGTAGTATATGGGGCTTTGGTGACAAAACGGGTGACACTGTGATAGTCTCTATCCAATTTGCTGAGTAGAGTGTTGGAGGTTATTTTGTAAATGACATCGCCGAAGTCAAGACTCGATAGGAGAGTCAGTTTTACGAAGGTATGTTTGGCAGCATGAGTGAAGGAGGCTTTCTTGCGAAATAGGAAGCCGATTCTAGATTTAAATTTGGATTGGAGATGCTTAATGTGAGTCTGGAAGGAGAGTGTACAGTCTAACCAGACACCTAGGTATTTGTAGTTGTCCACATATTCTAAGTCAGTACCGTCCAGAGTATTGATGCTAGTGAGGGCAGCAATCGGTTGAAGAGCATGCACTTAGTTTTACTTGCATTTAAAAGCAGTTGGAGGCTGCTGTTTGTTTGCTCAATGTCCAAATAAGGGCCAGATGTATACAGAATGGTGTCGTCTGTGTAGAGGTTATCTGCGTAGAATCACCAGCCGCAAGAGCGACATCATTTATATATACAGAGAAAAGAGTCGGCCTGAGAATTGAACCCTGTGGCACCACCATAGAGACTGCCAGAGGTCCAGACAACAGGCCCTCCGATTTGACACACTGAACTCTATCAGAGTGGTAGTTGGTGAACCAGGCGAGGCATTTCAGAAGCCAAGGCTATTGAGTCTGCCGATAAGAATGCGGTGATTGACAAAGTCGAAAGCCTTGGCCAGGTCGATGAAGACGGGAGCGTGTGCAGGTCGATGAAGACAGTGATGTACTGGGCCGTACGCACTACCCTCTGTAATGCCTTATGGTCAGATGCCAAGCCAGGCGGTGAAGCAACCAGAATGCAAAATGCTCTCGATGGTGCAGCTGTAGAACTTTGAGGATCGGGGGACCCATGCCAAATCTTTTCAGTCTCCCGAGGGGAAATAGCTTTTGTCGTGCCCTCATCAAGACTGTCTTGGTGTGTTCGGACCGTGATAGATTGTTGGAGATGTGGACACCAAGGAACTTGAAACTCTCGACTCGCTCCACTACGGCACTATTGATGTTAATGGGGGCCTGTTCGACACGCCTTTTCCTGTAGTCCACAATCAGCTCCTTTGTCTTGCTCACATTACGGGAGAGGTTGTTGTCTTGGCACCACATTGCCAGTTCTCTGATCTCCTCCCTATAGGCTGTCTCATCGTTGTCGGTGATCAGGCCTACCACTGTTGCGTCATCAGCAAACTTAATGATGGTGTTGGAGTCGTGTTAGGCCATGCAGTAGTGGGTGAACAGGGAGTACAAGAGAGGGAGTAAGTACACACCCCTGAGGGGCCCCAGTGTTGAGGATCAGCGTGGCAGACATTTTGTTGCCTACTCTTACCACCTGGGGGCGGCCCATCAGGAAGTTCAGGATCCAGTTGCAGAGGGAGGTGTTGAGTCCCAGGGTCCTTGGCTTAGTGATGAGCTTCGTGGGCACTATGGTTTTGAACGCTGAGCTGTAGTCAGTGAACAGCATTCTCACATAGGTGTTGCTTTTGTCCAGGTGGGAAAGGGCAGTGTGGTGTGAGATTGAGATTGTGTCATCTGTGGATCTGTTGGGGCAGTAGACAAATTGGAGTGGGTCTAGGGTATCTGGGAGGATGCTGTTGATGTGAGCCATGACCAGCCTTTCAAAGTACTTCATGGCTACCGACGTAAGTGCTACAGGGAGGTAATCATTTAAGCAGGTTACCTTCGCTTCCTTGGGCACAGGGACTATGGTGGTCTGCTTGACACATGTAGGTATTACAGACTCAGTCAGGGAGAGGTTGAAAATGTCAGTGAAGACAATTGCCAGCTGATTTGCGCATGCTTTGAGTACATGTCCTGGTAATCCATCTGGTCCCGCAGCTTTGTGAATGTTGACCTGTTTAAAGGTCTTGCTCACATCGACTACCGGGAGCGTTATCACACAGTCATCCAGAACAGCTGGTGCTCTCATGCATGCTTCAGTGTTGCTTGCCTCGAAGCAAGCATAAAAGGCATTTAGCCCGTCTGGTAGGCTCGTGTCACTGGGCAGCTCGCGTCTGGGTTTCCCTTTGTAGTCCGTAATAGTTTTCAAGCAATGCCACATCCAACAAGCGTCAGAACCGGTGCAGTAGAATTCAATATTAATCCTGTATTTACGCTTTGCTTGTTTGATTGTTCATTTGAGGGCATAGTGGGATTTCTTATAGGAGTCCTGATTAGTGTCCCGCTCCTTGAAAACAACAACTCTAGTCTTTAGCTTGATGTGGATGTTGCCTGTAATCCATGGCTCCTGTTTGGGGTATGTACGTACAGTCACTGTGGGGACGACGTCATCAATGCATTTATTGATGAAGCCGATGACTGAGGTGGTATACTCCTCAACGCCATTGGATGGATCTCAGAACATATTCCAGTCTGTGCTAGCAAAACAGTCCTGTAGCGTAGCATCCGCGTCATCTGATCACTTCCATATTGAGCGAGTCACTGGTACTTCCTGCTTTAATTGCTTGTAAGCAGGAATCAGGAGGATAGAATTAGGGTCAGATTTGCCAAATGGAGGGCAGGGGAGAGCTTTGTATGCATCTCTGTGTGTGGAGTGAATGTGGTCTATAGTTTTCTTCTCTCTGGTTGCACATGTGACCTACTGGTAAAATTTGGTAAAACTGATTTAAGTTTGCCTGCATTAATGTCCCCGGCCACTAGGAGTGCTGCTTCTGGGTTAGCATTTTCTTGTTTGCTTATGGCCTTGGCCCCCCAGTGGGTGGGCCTTTGCCGCTGCCCAGTCATGTGAAATCCATAGATTAGGTACTAATTTATTTATTTTAATTGACCTATTTTCCTTATAGGAACTGTAACTCAGTAAAATCATTAAAACTGTAGCATTTTGCATTTATATATTTTTGTTCAAAATACAGTGCCTTGCGAAAGTATTCGGCCCCCTTGAACTTTGCGACCTTTTGCCACATTTCAGGCTTCAAACATAAAGATATAAAACTGTATTTTTTCAACAACAAGTGGGACACAATCATGAAGTGGAACGACATTTATTGGATATTTCAAACTTTTTTAACAAATCAAAAACTGAAAAATTGGGCGTGCAAAATTATTCAGCCCCCTTAAGTTAATACTTTGTAGCGCCACCTTTTGCTGCGATTACAGCTGTAAGTCGCTTGGGGTATGTCTCTATCAGTTTTGCACATCGAGAGACTGAAATTTTTTCCCATTCCTCCTTGCAAAACAGCTCGAGCTCAGTGAGGTTGGATGGAGAGCATTTGTGAACAGCAGTTTTCAGTTCTTTCCACAGATTCTCGATTGGATTCAGGTCTGGACCTTGACTTGACCATTCTAACACCTGGATATGTTTATTTTTGAACCATTCCATTGTAGATTTTGCTTTATGTTTTGGATCATTGTCTTGTTGGAAGACAAATCTCCGTCCCAGTCTCAGGTCTTTTGCAGACTCCATCAGGTTCTTCCAGAATCATCAGGTTCATTTTCTTCCAGAATGGTCCTGTATTTGGCTCCATCCATCTTCCCATCAATTTTAACCATCTTCCCTGTCCCTGCTGAAGAAAAGCAGGCCCAAACCATGATACTGCCACCATGTTTGACAGTGGGGATGGGGTGTTCAGGGTGATGAGCTGTGTTGCTTTTACACCAAACATAACGTTTTGCATTGTTGCCAAAAAGTTCAATTTTGGTTTCATCTGACCAGAGCACCTTCTTCCACATGTTTGGTGTGTCTCCCAGGTGGCTTGTGGCAAACTTTAAACAACACTTTTTATGGATATCTTTAAGAAATGTCTTTCTTCTTGCCACTCTTCCATAAAGGCCAGATTTGTGCAATATACGACTGATTGTTGTCCTATGGACAGAGTCTCCCACCTCAGCTGTAGATCTCTGCAGTTCATCCAGAGTGATCATGGGCCTCTTGGCTGCATCTCTGATCAGTCTTCTCCTTGTATGAGCTGAAAGTTTAGAGGGACGGCCAGGTCTTGGTAGATTTGCAGTGGTCTGATACTCCTTCCATTTCAATATTATCGCTTGCACAGTGCTCCTTGGGATGTTTAAAGCTTGGGAAATCTTTTTGTATCCAAATCCGGCTTTAAACTTCTTCACAACAGTATCTCGGACCTGCCTGGTGTGTTCCTTGTTCTTCATGATGCTCTCTGCGCTTTTAACGGACCTCTGAGACTATCACAGTGCAGGTGCATTTATACGGAGACTTGATTACACACAGGTGGATTGTATTTATCATCATTAGTCATTTAGGTCAACATTGGATCATTCAGAGATCCTCACTGAACTTCTGGAGAGAGTTTGCTGCACTGAAAGTAAAGGGGCTGAATAATTTTGCACGCCCAATTTTTCAGTTTTTGATTTGTTAAAAAAGTTTGAAATATCCAATAAATGTCGTTCCACTTCATGATTGTGTCCCACTTGTGGTTGATTCTTCACAAAAAAATACAGTTTTATATCTTTATGTTTGAAGCCTGAAATGTGGCAAAAGGTCGCAAAGTTCAAGGGGGCCGAATACTTTCGCAAGGCACTGTATATCTCATTATAAAATAATTAGAGGGGGGCATGACCCGACACAGCCAAACACACAGCATAACCTGACACAGCCCAACACACAGCATGGCCTGACACAGCCCAACACACAGCCTAACACACAGCATGACCTGACAAAGCTCAACACACAGCCTAACACACAGCATGACCTGACACAGCCCAACACACAGCATAACCTGACACAGCCCAACACACAGCATGGCCTGACACAGCCCAACACACAGCATGACCTGACACAGCCCAACACACAGCATAACCTGACACAGCCTAGCCTGACACAGCCCAACACACAGCATGACCTGACACAGCCCAACACACAGCATGACCTGACACAGCCCAACACACAGCATGACCTGACACAGCCCAACACAGCATGACCTGACACAGCCCAACACACAGATCATAGTAAATCCCAGGACATAGTGTCTATAATACTGTAAGGGGTTCTTCTACATAGACGATCATAGGAAATCCCAGGACATAGTGTCTATAATACTGTAAGGGGTTCTTCTACATAGAAGATCATAGTAAATCCCAGGACATAGTGTCTATAATACTGTAAGGGGTTCTTCTACATAGAAGATCATAGTAAATCCCAGGACAGTGTCTATAATACTGTAAGGGGTTCTTCTACATAGACGATCATAGTAAATCCCAGGACATAGTGTCTATAATACTGTAATAAGCTCACATAGTTGCTGTCACAAACTCCAAACAGTTGTCACTGACTAGTTGTGTATTAATTAACACTGAGCAAACCATTTCTGTACTTACAGGGTTCTCATAAAAACATTTGTTATTAGGTTTTTCGTGGCAGACCTTATTCAATTATTGACATGTGTTAATAAAATTAATCAATACAACTGTTTATGTCAAATAGTGTTGTGTTCTACTTGAAAATAAAATGGTAACACACTTCATTGTGAGGCAAAATATAACAGCTGGACATGCCGATACATTGAAGTAGTGAAAATTAAAAAGCAGATTATTTTGCTGCGAGTCCCTAGGAGTGATGAGGAATGAAAATCACGATGCTCATGAATAAACCAACAAGGCCTGTTGCTCTCTGGCTCAAACTTTCCTCAAACATTGATATTCTATTGATGCATGGATGTCGTCATGGGCTTTGTGCAGCTGAGAAATGCGATCTGAAAAGCCTCTGTTTAGATCTGTTTACTTTAAACACACAGCTTAGTCTGTTTGTTCAACGCTTGTCCCACGCCCACACACACCCACACACACCCACACCCCACACACCCACACACACACACCCACCCACACACACCCACCCACACCCACATCCACACCCACACCCACACCCACACACACCCACATCCACACCCACACCCACATCCACACCCACACCCACACACACACCCACACACAAGCAATGATGTAATTGAGCACCACAGCAAACAATTAGATATTCAGAACATCTGTGCTTACCTCTGTGAAGCATTGAGATTGTTTAACAGGTTGTTTCGAACGGCCACATTGAAATCTGTCACAGCTCTGTTCTATTCAACCCCCTGTGTCCTGTCCTCCATCTTCCCTGCAACCACAACGTCCAGCTGGATGTTGCCTTCCCCTGTGTCCTGTCCTCCATCTTCCCTGCAACCACAACGTCCAGCTGGATGTTGCCTTCCCCTGTGTCCTGTCCTCCATCTTCCCTGCAACCACAACGTCCAGCTGGATGTTGCCTTCCCCTGTGTCCTGTCCTCCATCTTCCCTGCAACCACAACGTCCAGCTGGATGTTGCCTTCCCCTGTGTCCTGTCCTCCATCTTCCCTGCAACCACAACGTCCAGCTGGATGTTGCCTTCCCCTGTGTCCTGTCCTCCATCTTCCCTGCAACCACAACGTCCAGCTGGATGTTGCCTTCCCCTGTGTCCGGTCCTCCATCTTCCCTGCAACCACAACGTCCAGCTGGATGTTGCCTTCCCCTGTGTCCTGTCCTCCATCTTCCCTGCAACCACAACGTCCAGCTGGATGTTGCCTTCCCCTGTGTCCTGTCCTCCATCTTCCCTGCAACCACAACGTCCAGCTGGATGTTGCCTTCCCCTGTGTCCTGTCCTCCATCTTCCCTGCAACCACAACGTCCAGCTGGATGTTGCCTTCCCCTGTGTCCTGTCCTCCATCTTCCCTGCAACCACAACGTCCAGCTGGATGTTGCCTTCCCCTGTGTCCTGTCCTCCATCTTCCCTGCAACCACAACGTCCAGCTGGATGTTGCCTTCCCCTGTGTCCTGTCCTCCATCTTCCCTGCAACCACAACGTCCAGCTGGATGTTGCCTTCCCCTGTGTCCTGTCCTCCATCTTCCCTGCAACCACAACGTCCAGCTGGATGTTGCCTTCCCCTGTGTCCTGTCCTCCATCTTCCCTGCAACCACAACGTCCAGCTGGATGTTGCCTTCCCCTGTGTCCTGTCCTCCATCTTCCCTGCAACCACAACGTCCAGCTGGATGTTGCCTTCCCCTGTGTCCTGTCCTCCATCTTCCCTGCAACCACAACGTCCAGCTGGATGTTGCCTTCCCCTGTGTCCTGTCCTCCATCTTCCCTGCAACCACAACGTCCAGCTGGATGTTGCCTTCCCCTGTGTCCTGTCCTCCATCTTCCCTGCAACCACAACGTCCAGCTGGATGTTGCCTTCCCCTGTGTCCTGTCCTCCATCTTCCCTGCAACCACAACGTCCAGCTGGATGTTGCCTTCCCCTGTGTCCTGTCCTCCATCTTCCCTGCAACCACAACGTCCAGCTGGATGTTGCCTTCCCCTGTGTCCTGTCCTCCATCTTCCCTGCAACCACAACGTCCAGCTGGATGTTGCCTTCCCCTGTGTCCTGTCCTCCATCTTCCCTGCAACCACAACGTCCAGCTGGATGTTGCCTTCCCCTGTGTCCTGTCCTCCATCTTCCCTGCAACCACAACGTCCAGCTGGATGTTGCCTTCACCTGTGTCCAAAGGCTGTGTGTCTGGGCTCTCAACAATCTTAGTAGCCACAAGGAACTTAAGCTAAGCTTGAAAACAGGCGTGGTATAGGTCTCTGCCTTTATGTGTCAGCAGGCATGAAGAGGATAGGTAAGTGCTATCAGAGACCCCACAATACACAACTCTAACCTCTCCTCGGGTACATGGGAACGCTCCTGAGTATTTGGAGGTGCAGGCCGCCCCGCTCTCTCCTTTCTCCTTCACACGAGCCTCCTCTGCCAGGCCGAAGGTGTCCTCACAGTCCCTCGCAAAGTACCTGGGTAGAAAACAATTACATCCATCAGATAAGATGTGTATTTGACCGCAGAGGGTAATTATATCAATTAAAACAGTCATTTCCAAAGTGGTCCTCGATGGTACCTGAGGGTCTTCCAGGTCCTCCCATGGTCCTGAGAACGCTCCAGCAACATGGCGGCGGGCCGGGGGGAGCGGAACACCAGAATCAGATGCGTCAAGTAGAACTCTGTCTCCAGGTTTAGTTGGAGGGTTTCTGTCTCCGCCCCCTCGGCAGACTGCCACCAGGTATCTGGGTATCGGAATGAGGAATCGGTCATGGCAGAGGCCAGGTGAGCCTGGTGGGGGAGAGCTGCGTTGCACTTGCTGCATTTGGGTGTTGCTGGACAGGAAGTGTCTCTGTGGAAGGAAGAGGTAGAGCTAAACATCTGCTGGTAGGAGCAGTAGGGCTCAGTGGAGTTGACTCCACACACTGACTGGGTGAGTAGTCCTCGGCCCAAGGCGAGGTTCCCCATGGGAGGGTTACAGGCCCGGCCAGCACAGCGGCTCTGGGTCTCTGAGACTGGACCTGAAGAGCTGGAAGGACCTGGGGGGGATAGAGAGAGAGAGAGAATATATTTTGGGGGGATAAATGTATTTGTATCTAACACAAAATTCACTGTTCCAATTTAAATCTTCACAGATTACGATACCAGCCTGATTAGCCAAAACAATATCCAATATTACATTGACATTTTAAAATTATCTATTGGACAGACATTAAAGCGTTTTTTTAGAGGGGAGATATGCACGACAGCTAACAAACACGTCAAAGCAACATACTCTAAGCGATAATCAAATCATCCTCAATGCCTGCATCTGTACTTGGACAGACTCGCGCTAAAGTTTGCGAGTACCAACTCAATCCAAGCCCGCACAAGGATGAAAAAAAATAAACTTTACTATTCCTTTACTTACCAGCCAAAAGAAACGGAGACACACAAAGAGCAATCACGACAAGTAAAGTCCAGCGTCTCATCTTGAACATCCCTGAAGACTGTTCTAGAACATACTGAGACAGTCAGGTAGCCTAGCTGCTTCTTGTATGAACAGTTGAGAGAGAACAGCGATGAAGGTCTGTTTTTATAGTGACAACAAGTGAAGGCACGTTTCCTCAAAACGATTGACTTTAGCCAAGTGAGCTGTCTCCAAAGCGGCACGACGCCTCCAGCATTAACAAACCGAAGCGGTAATTAGGCCTATTGAAGAATAAAACACTCACCGTCGATTGGATGTCGACCATAAACGATGTCTGCTACCTATCGAATATCATTCAGTTATAACGAAGTCATCACTGTGCATTAATCTAGGTTACAGGTACGCGTCACCATCTTCAGGCTTGTTAAAGTGTCCAATATCGTTTGTAAAAGGTTGAGTATTCCTGAGTACTCAAATACATCATCAATGTTTGAAAAATAAAATATACATATGGAAAGGTTGAAAGCCTAGGCATTTAATAGTCTTTCCCAACAACTGTATGGTTATTTCCCAAATGCTAACATTATCCCCTCCCTCAGCCCTCTAAATATAGTTCAATCTCAAATGGCACCCTATTCTCTCTTGTCAAAAGTATAGCGCACTATAGGGAATAGGGTGCCATTTGGGAATTACTCTACTTAGACCCCTTGACTTTTTCCACATTTTGTTACGTTACAACCTTATTCTAAACTTGATTAAATTATTATTTTCCTTCATCAATCTAATAACAATACCCAATAATGAGAAATCTATTTTTTTGCTCATTTATTAAAAATAAAATATGAAATATGACATATACATTAGTATTCAGACCCTTCAGTACTTTGTTGAAGCATCTTTGGCAGCAATTACAGTCTTGAGTTTTTTGGGGTATGACGCTACGAGCTTGGCACACCTGCATTTGGGGAGTTTCTCCCAATATTCTCAGCAGATCCTCTCAAGCTCTGTCAGGTTGGATGGGGAGCGTCGCTGCACAGCTATTTTCAGGTCTCTCCAGAGATGTTCGATCGGGTTCAAGTCCGGGGCTCTGGCTGAGCCACTCAAGGACATTCAGAGACTTGTCCCGAAGCCACTCCTGCGTTGTCTTGGCTGTGAGCTTAGGGTCGTTGTCCTGTTGGAAGGTGAACCTTCGCCCCAGTCTGAGGTCCTGAGCACTCTGCAGTAGGTTTTCATCAAGGATCTCTCTGTACTTTGCTCCGTTCATCTTTGCCTCAATCCTGACTAGTCTCCCAGTCCCTGTCGCTGAAAAACATCCCCAAAGCATGATGCTGCCACCACCATGCTTCACCATAGGGATGGTGCCAGGTTTCCTCCAGACGTGACGCTTGGCATTCAGGCCAAAGAGTTCAATCTTGGTTTCATCAGACCAGAGAATCTTGTTCATCATGCTCTGAGAGTCTTTGGGTGCCTTTTGGCAATCTCCAAGCGGGCTGTCATGTGCCTTTTACTGAGTAGTGGCTTCCGTCTGTCCACTCTACCATAAAGGCCTGATTGGTGGAGTGCTGCAGAGATGTTTGTACTTCTGATAGTTTATCCCATCTCCACAGAGGAACTCTAGAGCTCTGTCAGAGTGACCAGCGGTCACCTCCTTGACCAAGGCCCATTTCCCCCGATTGCTCAGTTTGGCCAGGAGGCCAGCTCTAGGAAGAGTCTTGGTGGTTCCAAACTTCTTCAATTTAAGAATGACGGAGGCCACTGTGTTCTTGGGGACCTTCAATGCTGCAGACATTTTTTGGTACCCTTCCCCAGATCTGTGCCTCGACACAATCCTGTCTCAGATCTCTATGGACAATTCCTTTGACCTCATGGCTTGGTTTTTCCTCTGACATGCACTGTCAACTGTGTGACCTTATATAGACAGGTGTGTGCCTTTACAAAGCATGTCCAATCAATTGAATTTACCACAGGTGGACTCCAATCAAGTTGTTGAAACATCTCAAGGACGATCAATGGAAACAGGATGCAGCTGAGCTCAATTTCGAGTCTCATAGCAAAGAGTCTGAATACTTCTGTAAATAAGGTACTTCAGTTTTTAATTTTGTATAAATTTGCTGAAATTTGGAAAAACCTGTTTTCGCTTTGTCATTATGTGTAGATTGCTGAGGAAAAAGTTTTATTTAATCCATTTTAGAATATGTCTGTAATGATTTTTACCAAATAAATGCTCTTAGTTTGGGCTCCCGAGTGGCGCAGTAGTCTAAGGCAACGCATCACAGTGCTAGAGGTGTCACTACAGACATGGGTTCGATCTCAGGTTGTATCACAACCGGCCGTTCCTCTCTCCGGCTGCCTCTGCTCTCCTAGCTGCCTCCAACTGTTCCCATGGAAGGCGATCCCTTCCCGCCAGGATCTCCTCCCATGTGGAGACTCCCTTGCCGTCTAGAAAGTCCTCCCATGTCCAGGAGTCCACCTTACCATGCTGCTTGCTCCGTTGGTGTTGGGAAGTTCTGTCACGGCTGTTGTTGGTGGAAGAAGGTGAGGACCAAGGTGCAGCATGGTAAACATACATTTTAACTTTATTTAAAAATGACACCAACAAAACGAAGAACAAAAAAAAACAACCGTGAAGCTTTGGGCTATGTGCCCTGAACAAAGACAAACCGTGAAGCTTTGGGCTATGTGCCCTGAACAACTACAAAGTTAACTTCCCACAAAGACAGGTGGGGGAAAAGGGTACCTAAGTATGGTTCTCAATCAGAGACAACGATAGACAGCTGCCTCTGATTGAGAACCATACCAGGCCAAGACATAGACATACAAAACATAGAAAAAGGGACATAAAATGCCCACCCTAGTCACACCCTGGCCAAACCAAAGTAGAGAATAAAAAGCCTCTCTATGGCCAGGGCGTGACATCAAATAAAATAAAATAAAATTTATTTATATAGCCCTTCGTACATCAGCTGATATCTCAAAGTGCTGTACAGAAACCCAGCCTAAAACCCCAAAGAGCAAGCAATGCAGGTGTAGAAGCACGGTGGCTAGGAAAAACTCCCTAGAAAGGCCAAACCTAGGAAGAAACCTAGAGAGGAACCAGGCTATGTGGGGTGGCCAGTCCTCTTCTGGCTGTGCCGGGTGGAGATTATAACAGAACATGGCCAAGATGTTCAAATGTTCATAAATGACCAGCATGGTCCAATAATAGTAAGGCAGAACAGTTGAAACAGGAGCAGCAGCACGGCCAGGTGGACTGGGGACAGCAAGGAGTCATCATGTCAGGTAGTCCTGGGGCATGGTCCTAGGGCTCAGGTCCTCCGAGAGAGAGAAAGAAAGACAGAAAGAGAGAGCACACTTAAATTCACACAGGACACCGAATAGGACAGGATAAGTACTCCAGATATAACAAACTGACCCTAGCCCTCCGACACATAAACTACTGCAGCATAAATACTGGAGGCTGAGACAGGAGGGGTCAGTGAAGACTCATGTTAAAAGAAACCACCAGCTTTCATATGTTCTCATGTTCTGAGCAAGGAACATAAACGTTAGCTTTCTTACATGGCACATATTGCTCTTTTACTTTCTTCTCCAACACTTTGTTTTTGTATTATTTAAACCAAATTGAACATGTTTCATTATTTATTTGAGGCTAAATTGAATTTATTTATGTATTATATTAAGTTAAAATAAGTGTTCATTCAGTATTGTTGTAATTGTCATTATTACAAATACATCTTTAAAAATCGGCCGATTAATCGGTATCAGCTTTTTTTGGTCCTCCAATAATCGGTATCGGCGTTGTAGAATCATAATCGGTCGACCTCTAGAACATACCCCAACCAGAAGCCATGAATTACAGGCAACATCCGCATCGAGCTAAAGGATAGAGCTGCCGCTTTCAAGGAGCGGGACTCTAACCCGGAAGCTTATAAGAAATCTCGCTATGCCCTCTGACAAACCATCAAACCGGCAAAGCGTCAATACAGGATTAAGATCGAATCGTACTTCACCGGCTCTGGCGCTAGTCAGATGTGGCAGGGCTTGCAAACCATTACGGACTACAAAGGGAAGCACAGCTGAGAGCTGCCCAGTGACACGAGCCTACCAGATGAGCTAAACTACTTCTATGCTCGCTTCGAGGCAAATAACACTGAAACATGCATGAAAGCGCCAGCTGTTCTGGAAAACTGTGTGATCATGCTCGCTGCAGCTGATGTGAGTAAGACCTTTAAACAAGTCAACATTCACAAGGCCGCAGGGCCAGACGGATTACCAGGACGTGTACTGCAAGCATGCGCTGACCAACTGGCAAGTGTCTTCACTGACATTTTCAACCTCTCCATGTCCAATACTGTAATACTAACATGTTTTAAGCAGACCACCATAGTCCCTGTGCCCAAGAACACTAAGGTAACCTGCCTAAATGACTACCGACCCGTAGCACTCACGTCTGTAGCCATGAAGTGCTTTGAAAGGCTGATCATGGCTCACATCATCACCATTATCCCAGAATCCCTAGATCCACACCAATTTGTATACTGCCCCAACAGATCCACAGATGATGCAATCTCTATTGCACCCCACACTGCTGTTTCCCACCTGGAGAAAAGGAACACCTATGGTAGAATGCTATTCATTGACTACAGCTCAGAGTTCAATACCATAGTGCCTTCAAAGCTCATCAATAAGCTAAGGACCCTGGGACTAAACATCTCCCTGTGCAACTGGATCCTGGACTTCCTGACGGGCCGCCCCCAGGTGGTAAGGGTAGGTAACAACACATCCGCCAAGCTGATCCTCAACACAGGGGCCCCTCAGGGGTGCGTGCTCAGTCCCCTCCTGTACTCCCTGTTCACTCATGAGTGCACGACCAGGCATGACTTCAACACCATCATTAAGATTGCCGATGACACAACAGTGGTAGGCCTGATCACCGACAATGACGAGACAGCCTATATGGAGGAGGTCAGAGACCTGGTCATGTGGTGCAAGGATAACAGCCGCTCCTTCAACATGATCAAGACAAAGGAGATGATTGTAGACTACTGGAAAAATAGGACGGAACACGCTCCCATTCTCATCAACGGGGCTGCAGAGGACCAGGTTGAGAGCTTCAAGTTCCTTGGTGTCCACACCACCAACAAACTAACATGGTCCAAGCACACGAAGACAGTCGTGAAGAGGGCACGACAAAACCTATTCCCCCTCAGGAGACTAAAAATATTTGGCATGGGTCCTCAGATCCTCAAAAGGTTCACAGCAGCATCATCAAGAGCATGGTTGCATCACTGCCTGGTATGGCAACTGCTCGGCCTCCGACCGCCAGGCACTACAGAGGGTAGTGCAAACGGCCCAGTACTGGGGCCAGGCGGTGTTGGAGGAAGGCCCTAAAAATTGTCAAAGACTCCAGCCACCCTAGTCATAGACTGTTCTCTCTGCTACCACACGGCAAGCGGTACCGGAGCGCCAAGTCTAGGTCCAAGAGGCTTCTAAACAGCTTCTATCCCATAAGACTCCTGAACACCTAGTCAAATAGCTACCCAAACTATTTTTGTTGCCCCTCCCCTCTTTTACACTGCTGCTACTCTCTGTTGTTATTATCTATGTATAGTCACTTTAATAACTCTACCTTCATGTACATATTACCTCAACTAGAATTTGATTTGAAGTCTTTGTTTTAAAAAACAAGTTTTCAGTGGCTGTGGTCCAAACAGTTAAAAGACACACCCTCGTCCACTTACCCTAGCCTTATGTCCTTGGGGGAATCCCCGTCGCCATCTTGGAAGGCGGTCCAAATGATTAGCCAAGCAAGGGAAGTTTGGAACGTAAGCCCCTCAGCCCTGGTTTTTAGTCGGCTTTGCGACTGTACAATTATGTTCACTCCGGCCTGAAACTCCCCATAATTCAATTTGCGACGATTGTACATCCGCTAAGAGAAGTCAGCGAAAACTTAAACAACATAAATGGAGAAGTCAACATACAAGTGTAAGCAAAAACGAATGCAAATAAGTTCGAAATTTTGCTACTACGTAAAAAGTCAATATGTTTTGGTTTGGTTATCTGTTGGAAATTGTAGAAATAAAAATTTATTCAGAAGTTCCAGCTAGGCAAGCTAACGTTAGTTAGCTAATTCATTTGCTAGCTATCATACAGCAGGCGTATATTAATAATGATATATTTAATATAAGTAGACATGCAATCATAATTGAACGGAGCGCATATAAAGCACCCACAAGCCACCGGTGGCTGAAAATACAATCATCGTGGGATGAACGAGTGACGAATTCCCGGCCAACGGTGGTACATTTAAAAATCGTTCCTTCCTCCCTCGCCCCTTGCCCTGCAAGTGCATACTCGTCAGACATCATGATACGTCATCAGAAGTGTTCACTTAATTTGAGGGCTGAGAGGATAGGGTGTGTCTTTTAAGTGTTTGGACCGCAGCCATTTAACTAACAGGCCAGCGTGTCTTTCAAGTGCATTCCTGTCACCGCTTATTACCAACTGTCACTCATTTAAAACACACACACACCACCTGCCAGTTGTCAGGTATACAACCCTGGACCTGGGGTCGTCTGACCCTTGACCCCAATAATCAGCCATTTGTGAGCCAGTTCTTTACCTCATGATAACATCACCAGAGAGCGTCAACAGAGAGAGGGGATGAAATAGAGAAAAATAGAGATTTCAGCAAGAGGTGATAGATACACTGTGTGTGTTTGCATAAATTAATCTGCACTGTTACGAATAAGCTACGACTTTGATGTACCACAACACATATAGATGATACTGTTGTACTGTTGAAGCTGTACTGTTAGATTTCAGTGCAGCCTTTGATATTATTGACCATAACCTGTTGTTGAGAAAACCTTTGTGTTTTGGCTTTTCAACCTCTGCCATATTGTGGAGGGTTTTCTTAATGGAAGCTTCTCTAATGTCAAACATGTAAAGTGTGGTGTACCCCAGGGCAGCTCTCAAGGCCCTCTACTCTTGTGTGTCCATGTATGCTGATGATTCAACCATATACGCATTAGCAACCACAGCTAATGAAGTCACTGAAACCTTTAACAAAGACTTGCAGTCTGTTTTGGAATGGGTGGCCTGTAATAAACTGGTCCAGAACATCTCTAAAACAATGTACCCTTAATTTAACTCAGTTAAGTCAGTTAAGAACAAATTCTTATTTACAATGACGGCCTACACCGGCCAAACACAGACAACGCTTGGCCAATTGTGCGCCGCCCTACGGGACCCCCAATCACAGCCAGTTGTGATACAGCCTGGATTTGAACCAGGGTGTCTGTAATGACACCTTTAACACTGAGATGCAGTGCCTTAGACTGCTGCGTCACTCGAGAGCCCAAACTAAGAGCATTGTATTTGGTACAAATCATTCCCTAAATTCTAGACCTCTGCTCAATCTGGTAATGAATGAACGGTGTGGCTGTAATGAATGAACGGTGTGGCTGTTGAACAAGTTGAGGAGACTAAATTACTTGGTGTTATCTTAGATTGTAAACTGTCATGGTCAAAACATATAGGTTAAATGGTTGTAAAGATGGGGAGAGGTCTGTCCCTATTAAAGAGATGCTCTGCTTTTTTGACACCACACTCCACAAAGCAAGTCCTACAGGCTCTAGTTTTATCTCATATAGCGCAAGTGAATAGCAAGCCTGGTTTTAAAAAAACTAATAAAGCAAAGCCTCACGGCACAACGCCTCTCCCCCATGTGACCTACTTGTTGTGTGTATGTACTGACAGGTATGTGTAACTGATAGATGTACACAAACACACCACATTTGAATGTTTTTAAATGTATGTAAATTGTACACTATTTTGTCCGGAATAATTTTTTTGTAATGTGTCGGACCCCAGTAAGACTAGCTGTCGCCATTGATGTTGGCTAATGAGGATTCTAATAAATCAAAACAAATGAAATCAAAATTATGATGAGAGTGCCTGATAGGTGCCCGATGGGCTAAAATGAATAGGTGAGGGTTAGAGAGAGAAGGAGAAAGAGAGAGAAAGAGAGAGAGAGAAAGAAAGAAAGAGAAAGAGAGAGAGAGAGAGAGAGAGAAAGAGAGAAAGAAAGAAAGAAAGAAAGAAAGAAAGAAAGAAAGAAAGAAAGAAAGAAAGAAAGAAAGAAAGAAAGAAAGAAAGAAAGAAAGAAAGAAAGAAAGGAGGAGTGGTTACTGGGTGACAAGATGAACAGGTGAGGTTGTCTGAAAGGTCAGGTCATGCTGTAAATACAGCACATTAAGAGTAGTCACTTCTCACTGTGAACACAACCTGTCACTGTCTTACTGAATCATTCTCTCTCTCTGTTTCTCTGTTCTCTCACTCTTGCCTGACTGTTTGGCATGTGTAGTTAGCACATACACCACCGTTCAAAAGTTTGTAGTCACTTAGAAATGTCCTTGTTTTTGAAAGAAAAGCAACAAAAAAATTGTCCATTAAAATAACATCGAATTGATCAGAAATACAGTGTAGACATTGTTAATGTTGTAAATGACTCAACATCAACAGTGAAGAGGCGACTCCGGGATGCTGGCCTTCTAGGCATAATTCCTCTGTCCAGTGTCTGTGTTCTTTTGCCCATCTTAATCTTTTATTTTTATTGGCCAGTCTGAGATATGGCTATTTCTTTGCAACTCTGCCTAGAAGGTCAGCATCCCGGAGTCGCCTCTTCACTGTTGATGTTGAGACTGGTGTTTTGCGGGTACTATTTAATGAAGCTGCCAGGTGAGGACTTGTGAGGCGTCTGTTTCTCAAACTACGAGATCTTTCTCGCATGAAATAGTCTTCATTTCTCAGAACAAGAATAGACTGATGAGTTTCAGAAGAAAGTTATTTGTTTCTGGACATTTTGAGCCTGTAATCAAACCCACAAATGCTGATGCTCCAGATACTCAACTTGTCTAAAGAAGGCCAGTTTTATTGCTTCTTTAATCAGAACAGTGCAAACATAATTGCAAAAGGATTTTCTAATGATCAATTAGCCTTTTAAAATTATAAACTTGGATTAGCTAACACAACGTGACATTGGAACACAGGAGTGATGGTTGCTGATTTTGGGCCTCTGTATGCCAATGTAGATATTCCATTAATAATCTGCTGTTTCCAGCTACAACAGTCATTTACAACATTAACAATGTCTACACTGTATTTCTGATTAATTTGATGTTATTTTAATGGACAAAAAAGTGTTTTTCTTTCAAAAACAAGGACATTTCTAAGTGACCCCAAACTTTTGAACAGTAGTGTTGTATGTTGTAGTGTGTGTGTGTCAGTGAATGATTCACTCTGTGAGCACAACCTGTCACTGTCACACTGAATCATTCTCTGCTTCTCTGTTTCCTCCCCTTGTGTGTAGGCTAAGTAACACTGTGCCAGTCTCGTCTCCATGCTCGTCTCCATCCACAATTTGTTTTGTTACGAAAGTCAGCGATATTGTCTATCCGATGTTGGTGTGTATGTGTATGTGTTGGCAGGAGCATTCGCTGTCTCTCCCCTAGGCATCCCATCCCAAGCAGATCAGGATCAGGACATTCTTAGAATGTTGTGACTCTTGTGACTGACAGGCTTCTGTTTGACGTCTCGGGGGAACAGGGTTTATGTCTGTGTTATTTTCAGAGTCCTCTAATGATTAGACAGGTAATGTCAGGGGTGATGTACCTTTAATGATTAGACAGGTCAGGGGTGATATACCTTTAATGATTAGACAGGTCAGGGGCGATGCACCTTTACTGATTAGACAGGTCAGGGGTGATGTACCTTTAATGATTAGACAAGTCAGGGGTGATGTACCTTTAATGATTAGACAGGTCAGGGGTGATATACCTTTAATGATTAGACAGGTTAGGGGTGATGTACCTTTAATGATTAGACAGGGCAGGGGCGATGCACCTTTACTGATTAGACAGGTCAGGGGCGATGCACCTTTAATGATTAGACAGGTCAGGGGTGATGTACCTTTAATGATTAGACAGGTAATGGCAGGGGTGATGTACCTTTAATGATTAGACAGCTCAGGTCAGGGGTGATGTACCTTTAATGATTAGACAGGTCAGGGGTGATGTACCTTTAATGATTAGACAGGGCAGGGGCGATGCACCTTTACTGATTAGACAGGTCAGGGGTGATGTACCTTTACTGATTAGACAGGTCAGGGGTTATGTACCTTTAATGATTAGACAGGTTAGGTCAGGGGCGATGCACCACAAATCCCAAGAGCAAATTCCCAAAGCATGTAAAACTGATGATTAGACAGTGGGACAGACAGGCAGCATGGGACAAACAGAAGACAAATTCGGGACAAAACAGTAAAACTGACAGACAGACAGGGACAGACAGGACAGGCAGATGGGACAGACAGACAGACAGACGGGACAAACAGGACAGACAGATGGGACAGATAGACAGACAGACAAGACAGACAGACAGACGGGACAGACAGGCAGACGGGACAGACAG